>NC_135310.1:130761080-131061080 GCF_048772815.1 Callospermophilus lateralis | reverse complement strand
TGTTGTAGCTCTTAATGTCAATCTATGCTCTCCAGGGTTGCAACAAACCCCAGCAACTCACTATCCATTTCTTCTTCTTTTAAGGTTATGGTCTTGTGGACTCAAGGAATGAAATCCACAGACCAGGATATGTAACTATAACAGTAGGATTTTTCTAAGAACAGGATGAAAACATTTAGAGTGCAAGAAAGGACCTGATAGCAGGTTTTCACTCTCCAAGTGTGCTAGTCCAGCGATTTATTTAGCACTTGAGTTACTGTTATTGGACCAAACTTATATTAATTAGGGATTGAAAAAGTACCCATGTTATTGGTTCAAACACATGATAAATGGCATTTTGAAAAGTACTAATGCTATTGGTCAATCTTGAGTCCCAACTTCTGTGGGGACAAGTGCATTGAGGTACTGCATACATGGCATACATTAAGGGTGTCTGAGTGGCAAATCACTCCCCTCATGCTGGGTGCATGAGTGGCAAACCACTTACCCCTTAGGCACAGCCCTGGGCATGAGGTCATATGTTGCAGTCCCTGTGCTTGTTCCACAGCCTGCTCCTTGATTGGTTGCTGCAAGGACAGTTAGCAAAAAACTGTATTGGTGGCTGTCTGTAATCTGCTTAGCTACTGCCTGAGTATATATACATGGCAACTGAGCAATAAAATAAGACATGCTTCCTGCTTGGTCTCAGGAAGTCTTGATTAGCAACTCCACAGCCACACTCTCCTCTACTCTCTTCTGCAGTCCTCCTCGATGAATGAGATAGAGTCCATGCACACTTCCATTCAGGTCTGCTCCATTTCCTTTTTTTCATTCTAGGTCAGGAAGAAGGAAATTGAGCTTCACTGATGGGGCAACAGTACTGTGTAGAGCACAGTACTGTTAAGAAGCAGGAGGCTTCAGAATCAGGCTTCCATATCATGCCCATGTATGGTGATGGAAGGATGACAAGTCAATGGCCCTTGGCTTGCCTGTGTGCTGGCCTTCAGAATCTGGGGACTACCTGCTTGTATGGTGGGCTCCACATGATCAGGCTCATGCTTGCGACCCACACTCCAACCCAGCCAGCTGCTACTCCTACTCCATGGCTCCACTGCTGCTTCTCATCAAGGACAAGTGGGCTCAGTGCACAGCCATGTCACTATCCAGATATAATATTAATAATATTATAGTGTGCATTGTAACACGATTTTTGACTATCATGAACATTAGAGTTTGAGAAGGAATGCTTAATTGGGTTTTGGAACTATACTTTACCCTGTAATCTATCCTTATGTATACCTTTTGTTAAATTCTTACTCCTTTCGTTTATTTTGCCATAAATGCATGCAAAGTGTATTCAACAATTTTTATATCAAAGAGAAGGGTTTTTTTTGTATGTTTGTTCTACATATATGGATGTGGTGAATATCATTGACTTGTGTTGTTTAATAATGAATTATTGGAATAAACTCAAAATTGTCATAATGTATTATCATTTTGTGTATTTCGCTAATGTTTTAGTTAGCTTTTCCATTGTTATGCCTTAAATTCTTGACAAGAATAAAAGTAAAGAAGGAATAGTTTAGTCTGGCTCATGATTTCAGAGGTTTGGTCTGTGGTAGGCCAACTCCAGTTGAAGAGTATGGAGAAGAAGACAGCTCAGAGCATGATCACCAGAAAGCAGAGAGAGCTCTACTTACCAGGGGCAAAATATAACCCTGAAAGTCTCACTCCCCTTGACCTGCATCCTCTAACCACACCCTACCTGCCTATAGTTACAACCCAGTTAATTCATCAGTAGATTGATTCACTGATTAGGTGAATCAATCTCTTTAATCATTTCACTTCTAGAAATTCTTGAATTGTTTCATATATGAGCTTTAAGAGGACACCTCATATCTAAACCATAAAAGCTAGATTCAATAATTACTTCTTAATGATACAGTATTGCTCCTTCTATTATCATTAGATCCACTTTTATTTCTTATTTCTAACTTCTACATATGTGGGAAAATATTTGACACTTGATTTTCTTCATCACTACAGAAAGAGGATTGAGGGGACAAAATGTAGGGTGGGTAAGGGGAGGAACAGTGAATTGAAATTGACCAAGTTATATGCATTTTTAAATATATTTTTATTAGTTGTGGATGGACTTTAATTTTATTTATTTATATGTGGTGCTGAGAATAGAACTCGGTGCCTCACACATGCTAGGCAAGTGGTCTACCTCTGAGCCACAACCCCAGCCCAGTTAGGTGTATAATCCATCAAAATTAATAATCCCACATTTATGTATGATTATAATGCATAAATAAAAAATAAACAAATAAAATACAAGGAAAATAGAGGAAGAGGATCAAGGAGGAAGAGAAAGAGAGAGAAAAGGAAAATACTGGAGAATAAAATGAAGTAAATTATGTTATATTTACTTCAGTGAATCCCACTGTTATGTATACTTATAATGCACCAATAAAATAATGTTTTTAATAAACAATTTTAAACAATTTTAGAGAGTACAAGAGGAAAGGAAAGTGTTAAAATTTTAAAAATTTAAATGAATAGTTTTATTTCATTGAAACATAGAATATACATATATAGTATAAGATTTGCTACTTAAGAATTTGTGTACATTATGGAATGCCTATGTCAAATGAATCAATATACTCATCATCTTATCATTTTTTGAAAGTGTTTTGAGAACACAAAATTTTGTCTTTTATATAAGTTCAGGCAATACCTTCCTGAATAGGACTTCTAAAACTCAGTATGTATTATCAAGAATTAATAAGTAAAAATAACACCAAATTCAAAAGTTTCTCCACAGCAAAGGAAGGAATAGCATGAGAAGCAAGCCTATGTAGTGGGAGAAAATCTTTACCAGTTAATTTTCCAGCAGAGGATTAATATCCAGAATTATTAAGAATTCAAAAAATCTTAGACCAAGCAGTCATGGTGGCACATGCCTGTAACCCAGTAGCTCAGGAAACTGAGGCAGGAGGATCATGAGTTCAAAGTCAGCCTCAGCAATGGTGAGGTGCTAAGTAATTAAGTGAGACCCTGTCTCTAAATAAAATACAAAATAGGGTTTGGGACATGGCTCACTGTTTGAGTGACCCTGAGTTCAATCCCCATATCCCCATACTCTGGGAAACAAACAAACAAACAAACAACAACAATTAAAAAAAACACCCCTTCACACCATAAAACAAATGACCAAATCAGTAAATTGGTAAATGAACTTTTTAAAAGAAGAAAAAAACATTGACAATAAATAAATAAATAATTCTCAACATCTTTAGCTATCAGGGAAATATAAATTAAAAATACATAGCGATTTCTTCCCACCTCAGTCAGAATGGCACTCATTAATAATAGAAATAACAATAAGTGCTGTCAAGGATTCTGGGGAAAAGAAACATTTGTGCACTATTCACTGGAATGTGAGTTAGTTCAGTCACTATAAAAATCAGTATGAAAGTTCTTGCCTTAACTAAAAACATAATTTCCATACAACACAGCTATTAAAGTCAGTACACTATAGAGATACACGTATATTCACCTTTTCACAGCACAATGCATAATAGCCAAGTTTTGGGATAATTTTATGTGTCTGCCAACAGATGAATGTAAAAAGGGAAATGGAATATTGTTCAGTTATATAAAAGAACATATTTATATCATTAAGAAAAAAATGAATAAACCTGAAGATCATCATGTTAAGCAAAAATGTTTAATTCAGAAAGTCATGTATTTTCATGTTTGCTCTTGTATGATGAATGCAGAAAAAAAAATGATAAAATTTGGGTAAGATGGGACAAGGGAATTGTAAACAATCAAAATATGTAATATGCATGTATAAATATGTCACAATGAATCCCACCTTTCTGATTAATTGATATGTACTATTGTAGGGCAGGTCACTCAGAAAACACACCAAGTCCCACTTTTGTCCAAATTGAAGAATCTTTATTTAGCCAGCAGGCTGGTGACTGCTCCCCACAGGACCCATAACTGTTGCTTCAAGGAACAGCTCTCAGCCTGAGTATTTCAGAATATTTAAACACAAAACCCACAAAAAACACATCAGGATTGACATAGCTGCAAGCAAACAGGTATACAAGCTGAATTGGGCAGTTAGTGAGAAAATGCAATGGGTACATTGGTACTTTCCACAGGACTTACATAGCAGCAAGCAAGCAGAAAGAAAGTGGGCCCAAACGACCCTAGTTTAGTACAAGTTAGAGAATGGTTACTAACATCTAGACAATCAATCTTTGAAAAGGTACATTGCTAAAGAAAAATGGAAAACAAAGAGAACAATTTTATACTGTATAAGAATTGCTATTTTGTGTTGCCAAGTATGTTATGTTAGGTGACTATTAAGGGGTCAGAGATGGGGCTTTCCCATGAGAGAAGCACTTCTTAAAGGATATGGAGTCTCAGGGTAAAATGGAGTCTGTTTGGTCATTGTTCATATAACCTGGCCCATAACAGGTGGTATAACAGAGATGCAGAAGAGAGAGTTTTGAGGGGAAGAAGTACATGGGAGTGAGAAGATGGGAGGGAGTACAGGTATGAAAAGATGATGATGAACAGGTTGCCTAGCAGTGTCATTAAGTCGAATATCATGATATCCACAAAGAGAACTACTTCCAGATGCGGCCACTTAGAAAAACCCAGCAGAATGAAGTTGCCTTCAGAAGTAGCATCGATTTTTTTGATCATCTCTTCTCTGAAGAGAGAAAAACAACACATAATTTAAAAAAATTACAGAAATGCTCCAAAGACCTTAGAGAGGTTTGAAAAATTACCAAAAGCCAATTATAAGGCTCTGACACTGTTAAATTCTAGGACAATTTAGAGTTTCTATTATAATTCTAATAGGTAATTTAGAAAAGCTATTACAGAAAATGAACAGCACAAAATTTCTTGAACTAATTAACTGATATTAAAACTGCAAGAAAAAAAAAGCTGGTAGTGAAAACAAAGCTATTCTATCTACTAGAGAACAATCAATTGAATTAAAATCAATGGGAAAATATGTGATGATTAACAGTTATCACACAGTCTAAAATACCTCTTTCCTGTTACTTGTCTTATATTTTATATTTATTTATTCATTTATTTATTTTGGTATTGGGGATCAATTCCAGGGCCTCACACATGCTAGGTTATAGTTCTACTACTAAACTACATACCTAGTTCTCCAGCAATTAGGTATTAATTACAAAGGGAAAACAGTAAATTTTACAGTTGAATAACCTGGTACACACCATCATACTACATTATAAATAACAGCATCAGTTTGCTGCAGACCAACTTTATACAGTTGCTGATGTGATGCTCTCAACATGACACAATATCAATCAGTGATGTTTCTGTCAAAAAAATATGCATCCCAGAGCTGGGGTTGTGCATCAGCAGTAGAGCACTCGCCTACCACGTGTGAGGCCCTGGGTTCAATCCTCAGCACCACATAAAAATAAATAAATAAAACAAAGAGATTGTGTCCAACTACAACTCAATAAATAAATAAATAAATATTAAAAAATATGCAGCCCACTTCTAATAATAAACAAATACAACACAATCTCCAATTGAGACTAAGTAGCAGATTGTACTCTTCAATTCTCAAGGTCAAAATCAAGTAAATTTGAGAAACTGGTCCAGGATAAAGGAGATCATTCACATACAATATCTAAATGTTTGATCCTCCACTTAAAAAGATAGAAATTAGAATTATTGAAGCAAGGATAATTCTAAATTATTAATTGGATAATAGTATTTCACAATAAATATTATTAAATATTATTCTATATTGAATTTGCAGAGTTTGGTAACTGTACAGAGTTTATTTAAAATACTGTCCTTTAAAAAAATAAGCAGAAAAAGAATCACAATTAAAGTAATACAACTGCACTAACTTATTCTCAAATGGTTCAAAAACATGATGGATGATAGGAAAACAGTTGATAAATAGATAAAGTTAGATGACATAACAAAGCTTACTAGGGAAAAATATCTAGTAATGCTCAATATGGATAAAATGCTCATGACATTTCTTTATACTATGCTTTGTAATTGTTCAGTCAAGTTTTATTATAATAAAATGTTAATAATAGAAAGCACAAAATTATTTTATGTCTTATCCAGATATTTCCTTTTGTAGGAAAAACAAGTAACGTTATAAGTATGAATTTTTCCCCTTTCAACCTAGAGTGAATGGTAATTGGTAAGAAAATCGTAATTGAGTAAATGTCTAACCTAGCTAAAGAAGAAAATTTCTGAGAGACAAATAATCATTGTTTTCAAATTAGGGATCTTCAGAATTTTTATTTTCATTTATGTGATGATCAAAATCACAATAACTACAATCTGAATAGTCACTCATTTGGATGAAAATATTGGTAGAAGAATATTTAATTTAGTGAGAATTTCAAATTGTTTATGTGGGTGAAAGATATTCAGACACAATTAGTTGTGCTTATAGAAAGGACTTTTTGATATGATTTATTATTTTGGACTCAAAGCTTCTTTCTGACTGCAAAACAAAATATAAATACCAAAAAGACATACAGACATTTTTATATCAGAGTATTATGATATGAAAATCCAGGAAATTTCAAGAGAAGAGTTAGAGTGATTCCTAAAGAATGTGTGAGTTTTATTAAACTCTAAAAAGAAAATTTTAGGAAAATGAAGAAAAAATATTCAGAGAGAGAGAACATGGAAGAAAAGGTGTGAGGGGCAGGTAATAGAGATAAATTTGGTAGTAACACTTAGAAGTGAATGTGTGGGTATCACAGGGCTGAGAAATCTGAACCAATAAGGAAGATCACTACAACATTTATTTTTCTCTAGGAAAATAACTGAAACAATATTAAATTCTAAGTATAAGTTGTAATCTCTACATATTTTTATTTTTAATTCTCCAGTTTAGAGAATAATTATAAATATTTAATAAAAGCTCAGTTGGTAGAGTGTAATGGAGGCTTATTTAGAGTTGAGTTCCAGAAATTGGTATTATTTGTTGCTTCCTGTGACTTCTTTTTCCCATTCCTTTCATTTTCATGAGTTGTCATGAAAACTACGCATTCCAATGGTGAAAATACACATCAATGGTGTGAAATACAATAATCACAGAGAGGTTGTGATATATGTAATGGGGTGTAATTACTAAGATGCTAGAATAACTTGTTCATTCTTATCTTATGAAGATTAGTGGTAGACATAATGCTAAAAAGAATTCAGGCAATTAGATGGACAAATACAAAATAATGACTTTTTTTTTTTACTTCAGTATTTCATTGTCATTTATAAACTTATTGGGTAAACATATGAACAAGTTAAAGTAGGTCAATTTTAAGAAATATTTATTTATTATTAAAACTTATCATCAAAGTGATCTTGGTTCTGTTTTCTAGATATAAAATGAAGAATAACACTTGTCCATGGAGAGTCATGATTGAGGTTATAGGTGAAGAAAAATTAGAAAAATTTGAATTATTTCCAGTTACAAAAATTAATACCAAATATTAAACTTTATTCCCTTAGTAAATATTAAAACTTTGAAAGAACAGTATTGCCCAATGAAATCAACAAAGGATCATTGGAGAAATTGTTGTATGAACTGATCAATATAATCAATAAGTCATAGACATAATGTAAGATAACATATATAAGCAACAGTAAGACATAAGTTCATAGATAAGTTCATCAGGAGTAAGCCTAAGTAATAGTAATAAAATAATATAACTGTAAGAGATAGGATTTAAGTCACAGGAAAAAAGACATGGAACTGTAAAAGGTGATAAGTCAATATGCCAGAATAGTTATAGATAACTATAGGCTGATAGGTTAATATAGATACAGACAAGATTAAATCAATATAGTTGTGAACAATTATATTAGCTTGATCATGTAGGTATAAGGCTTATAGATATCAGTAGTAAAATGATGAGTAAATGAGATAACTGCAAGCATCAAATAAGTTACTAGTCCTGGGATAGCAGGAATGGAGTCACTGGCTATAAAAACAGAAAGTGTGGCCATAGGGACACCATCTTAGCTGTTCTAGACTCCATCTTAGTTTTTCTGTTACTGCTCCTGTGAAGAGGGAACTGCATGATTCATTTCTGAGAAACCGAAATGAAAGCTTTCTTTTGTTTTTTAATGTTTTTCTGTACTTTGTACCCCACAGAATATACCCAACTCAGGATATGGTCGTGGTCATGGTGAGCTACATCCTGGGTTTGAGTACATTTATGGGTCTACATGACTTTCAAATAGATTATCACCCCAGCTCATCTGAAACTCAGGATATGACACTTGTTCTGACAGAGATGTGGTTAAGCTAACTGCTTTTGTTAGTTTTCTTAACTTGCTAGCTTGCTAACTGGAAAATTCCAGTCCTGCTTAGGTTCCACTAGTTACTGTTTTAACATCTGTGATTGGCTTGTTTACATGACACTAAACAATCCACTGAGTTTTGGTTTTTGTCCTTATATTCCCAAGACACAGGCCAAGAAGCTGCTGTTCTCCCTTAGAGCATCAGTCTCTATGGATGGGTGATAGTGCCTGGCCAGGTAAATAAAGGTCTCTTTTGTTTGAATTCAGTGTTTTCTAAGGCGGCTCCCCCTGGCAAAATACATGCTATGTGTCCTAAGGAGACAAATTGCGATGTATGCAGTTGGGAAGAAATAAAGAATGTCATGCACATTTGCTCTTTTCAATGCTTTATTCACTTAAAATACTTAATACAATTTTACTCAATAGGTTTTTAATCAAGAAAACAAACATCCTTAATGCTAGGCACTGCAATAGACATAATCAATTCACAACAAATAATTTTAGATTAACTAATTTACAGCAAACAATTCTAGATTAATTCTAAGCACTAAGAACACACTTAATCATGACAGGATAATGACAGATATTCCCTCTGCATGCTGAATTCAAAAGTCTTAAGCCTTAGACTTTAGGTCCAGAAGACACACACTCACTCACACCATGGTGATCAGTTTTGGAACCAAGACAGGCTTCTCCTGGTGTGGAGTGGATGATCAGTTGAGGAGTGGGTCACAGGGAGAAGTTGCAACTCTCGCCAAGGTCCAGATGAAGCAGTAGAGTTTGAGAGCAGTGAGGATCATGCAAAGGATCAGGAAAATGATGATAATTGATGGCATGTCAGCCCAAGTTCTCACCAGGCCCTCCAGTTCAAGTCCATCCTTGTTTTTGCTGGCTAAATCCCTGTTCATTAGCTCTATTATTTATACTAAATTTGGGGTCTTTTGACCCCCCTTTCAATCCTTATCAGCTACCAGGACTTTTCCATGACATCATTTACCGTGGGGTCAGAAACATCTGGTCTTGTGGTCTCTACCCTGACTTTCTGGCCTTCCCTCTTATCAGGCCAGGACAGCCTGCCAGAGGCTTCACTCTGTTTATGAGGGTGAGGGGAAATGACTTGTTTGAGGCCATACTGGAGGGCTCTGTGGGTGTGCCTACTGAGACTGCAGGTTTCAAACTGGAGTTTTTAAAATAGAGTTGCTTAAGTTCAGGCCTAAGGCCATCCTCATACTATGTCTGGGGTAAACAATATACAAAAGAAGACTATTTTAATTGTTAGGACAAAGGACAATCACATGATGAAGACAGGAGATGGGGAAGCAAAGCTCTGATCAGCAAGCTTTTCTTTATTCAGTATTTAGTGGTGGAGCCAAATGGTGGAACCTGGTGGGGCTCATTTTACAGGCAGAAATGGTGGCAGGCTGAAGCATGTGTCTGGGTTATGTAGGCTTCCTTTATGATGGGACAAGAATGTGAATAGGGAATTCACTGGGGCTTATTTTATTGGGGTCAGGTGATCCATTAGGGCAGGTGGTCAGGGGCCAATTAGTTGTAGTTCCTTTTGTGTTTCTTAGGTCTGGCTGAGGCCTGGGATTTTAAATGTCAAAAGCTTAGGGGAAATGTCCTTGAACTTAATTTCCATAACCTTCAGTAGTTGTACCAGATATTCCAGAAAAACAAATGATGAGAGCATGTCCAAGGGACAAAGCAGATGGAACATTTGGGCATCAAAATAAATGGCATGTATTGAATTATAACCTGAATTATAAAACAAATATTCCTGAATATATATTCATATGAATAAATAATCAAATCAATAAGCAAATTAAGGGAAAGAGAAATTTTCCTTGTAGTTAAATGAATACTCCCCTTCTGAGAGGCAAAACTTAATCTCTCTTCTTCTACAGTGTCTTTGAAGGAATACAGTACTGAGACATAAAAATTGTAAATGTAAGTATATATACTGAGAACAGTACCTTCATCAAGTAATTAATTTTTGCACAACTATCAATGAAGCCATCTAGGTACTGTGCACCCACTACAGTGAAAGGATTAGAAGGGCATTTACCCTCTGCTTTCTTCTCTCCCACATCCTTATTCTCTACTCTCATCATTAGGAAGGACACTCAAATAAAAACTAAGAACCATTCTACAAAATACCTGGCCAATATTCTTCAAATACTCAACGTGAAACTGATGAAAAATGGCAAATTAAAGGAAGGGGATGTTAGGTCAGCAGGCTTCCCTTTGCCCTCTTCTTTCATGGGGGCTGGCTGTGGGCAAAGACTTTCCAAGTGGCTGAGGATACTCACCCAAAATGGCAAATCAGAAGCTGATATGGTAACTGGACCCCAGCCACCATGACTGCCATGGTTTCTGTAGGGGGAAGCAATTGCCCTGTCAAATCAATCTTGCTCAGCTCAAGATTCAGCAGGAGTATTGCTTCTCAGCAAGGTGGGTACCTACGGATTTCACTAAAATGCAATATTAGTAAAATAATCACAGAGATACAGAACTTCAAAACTTTAATCATAAGAAATAATACATTAGAGACACATCATCTTGATTGGTGTTATCACCCTCAGAATCATCAGCCCACAACAGAGGTTAGGGGTAGATAGAAAGAGGTGAGTGGATAAAATGGCTTGGAATAACATGAGGAATAGAGTGGGAGGTTGATTATAACTGACACAGAGAAGGTGGGACAAGTTGATCATTAAAAATTCATTAGGCCTGGCATGGTGGGGCACGCCTGTAATCCCAGTGGTGTGAGGGGCTGAGGCAGGAGGATCATGAGTTCAAAGCCAGCCTCAGCAATGGTGAGGCACTAAGCAACTCAGTGAGATCCTGTCTCTAAATAAAATACAAAATAGGGCTGTGAATGTGCCTCATAAGTTGAATGTCCCTCAGATCAATCCCCAGAACTAATAAACTAATAATAATAATAATAATAATGTGGTCAGGTTGGTGGCAGTGACTTAGGAACAAAGCACCAAGCAGCCTGAGTGCAGGAAAGAAATATCAATCAGGCACCCATGGAAATGCCTGTAAATCAGTGGGATCTCCTGGCTACCACCTGTCAATCAACATGGTCTCCTGGACAATCCTAGAGTTCAGCCAGCTCCCCTGACCAACTCCAGCAGGACAAGGGACTCTAAAATCACCTTTTCCTTTCCCAAACCTTTCCTTTCCTGCTGTGAGCCCCATAAAATTCCAGTAAGGTCAAGCCCTTCCCCCCCCATCCCACCCCCTTTTCTCCTCAGACCCTCTTCCTGTCCACTCTGTCAGTCTGATAGAGTTCCACCCAGGAATAAGTCTCTTGGTCCAAGGTCCTTTTTAAATCTGCCTTTGGTTGCCGCCCACTGCCTGATCTCACAAATAATTGATCAGAATCTCTGGCTGATGAGTAGAGAGTTGCTGTGGCTATCATCTGCAAGTGGCCCCATAGCGGTTTTCAGAGGCAAGAGTTTGGGAGTTCATAAAGGGCATTGCCAGCCTGACCCAGCACTTGTCTAATTTAGGGCCCAATGTATGCCTGGACTAGTACAACTAAAACAGGTGCAGAAGATTGTGCCCAGGTGTAAGGATGGCCTTAGCCTAAGCAAGTCCATTTTAAAATAAAACTGTGGTCCCCACCAGGCAAGCCTACAGAACCCTTCAATATTGTTATCAGGCATAGCCTGATAAATTAAGTCACCTTCCACAACCCTTATAAAACTTGGAGTGAAGTCACTGTCATTTGCCTTTACTCTGATAGGAGTCAAAGATGAGAGATCAGGGTGGAAACCACCAAACCATATGTCTTTTTTGGGGGCTGCCACATAGAAGTTGAGTACCCTTAGCCTTGAGCAATGGAATTGTGGATACTGGCTTCTACTGCACCTGTAAGCAGGTGGATTTCATCTCTGCTGAGCATAGGAATGAAGCTTTGGAAGTGGGTGTCACCCAATGAGACTGGGCTACACCCCCATAAAAACCAATCCCTTGGCTCTTTTGGGTTAAACGTTCTTGAATGTCTTTCTCCCCAATAAATAAAGATTTTTCAACTGTCTCACTCTTTCTCCAATGAACTCTTAAGGTCAAGAGCCTTCCCTGATTTCTACAAGCAAAAGGTATTTCTGTGTGTTATATGCTTCTTTCGCCATTTTCTTAAGTTATTGGTGCAGCCACCGCTTGTGAACCCAGCTCAGGTTGCCAGCCTGGCTAGACCATCTTTTTACTCTAAAGATGTTTTTGTGACAAACTTGTCCATTGTGTTGTGTTACCCTGATTTCTGCAATGTGGCTGATCAACCTTTTCTTATCTTTTATTTGAAACATCAAAATCTCTGAGTCTTTCAGAGTCACTGACTGTCCAGTATTAAATTACAATCTTTAAATTAAATTAAATTAAGTTAAATCCAATTTTTTGAGAAGAAGAATTTCCTCCCATTCAATTCAGATACATGGAGCACCTGGAAAGTACTGTCTTCTGTATTTCACCATCTTATCCCTTCTAGCAGTTATAAATTATTTAATTAATAATACAAAATCACTGAGTACATATTTGCTAAACAAATATAACAATGCTTTTTTTCAAGAAGCAAAATCATTCACATAATTGAAGTTGATGAAATTTTAAGATTCAACCATCTCTGACAGCATAGAGTTGATTATGTAAAATACATAGTTTAGCTGGGTTGTCCACACAGGGTTGGGACAACTCACAGAGTGATGAAATGTTTATCAAGTGACATTTCTGGAAAGTCTATCAATGGATGATCATCATTCCATTTTTATGAGGTCTAGATAGAGCTAATACAATTAAATTGAAATTTATAGTTTAGCCTTTTTTTTTTTTTGCTACTTTACAAAGTCACTATTTCAGTATGAAACTGCCAAATGGAATTATTTTAATGTATTTTCAAGAGCAGTGTGACTATACTGGTGCATATTAGCCAAATATTATTCTTGCCTAATGTGATAATAAATAACATAATGAATATGATAGATTTTGCAAAAGGAACCTATAACCTGAAATGTAGGATATGAATGAGATATAAGAGAAACCTTTATAATCCTCCCATTATTATAACTTCATTTTTTATCTAAATATGTTTATTTTGAGTTGAAAATGCTCTTCACCAGGTTGTTTAATATCCACTTTACTTCCTTATTTCTCAGGGTGTAGATGAATGGATTGGCTGTAGGAGTCATCACTCCATAGAAGAGGGCTATGAACTTGAGCTGGTTCTTTGTAATGGATGAGGGGGACTGAAGGTACATGCTGATGGATGGATTATAAAATAAGAGAACCACAATGAGATGAGAGGAACATGTCCTGATGGCCTTTTTCTTTCCTTCAGAAGATTTAATGTTAAGTACAGCATGTGCAATACTAGCATAGGAGGCAAGAATTAAGGAGGAACAGCTAACATAAAAATACACACCATGAATTTATTAACTTCTTTTTCACCACAGGCAGTCTTTAACAGAACTGGGATCACACACGCCAAGTGATCCAGTTTATTCATGCCACACAGTGGCAACTGCAGTGTAGTTGTGACCTCTTAGATACAAAGGTGGTACCACCCAACCACACAATGGATGCTAATAGAAGGCAAACACGCTGGTTCATGATGAGAGTGCAGTGCAGAGGTCTGCAGATGCCCACATAGCAATCAAAAGACATGAGAGCCAAGAGAAGACATTCTGTACTCCACAAGATGCTGAAGAAATAAAGCTGAACTACACACACCATATAGTCTTAGAACTTCTGGTCTTAGAATGGTCTTAGAACTTCTCAGGTTTAACAGCATCTGAGGCACAATGCTTGTGGTTAAACATATGTCCAAAAAGGAGAGGTTGGTAAGGAAGAAATATGGACTGTTGAGATTGGGATCTAACTTGGACACCAGAATGATGAACAAATCTCCCACGAGGGCCATGGGATATGTTATCATAAGCATAACAAATAGAGGAAACTCTATCCAAGGACGGTCAGCTAAGCCTAGTAGAATGAACTTGTCAGGGTGGCTTTCATTAATTAGCCCCATACTCTTCAACTTATTTCACCTATGGTAGAGATGTACCAAAGAATTTAGAATTATGGGAAGAGAAAAACCACAACGATCCATTTGTTTGTACTCATAGATTATAGTACACAGTAATTTAGTTTTGAAATAAAACAAAGAATCCAGATCAGGTAATCTAATTTTCCTTCATTAATACAAAAAATTAAAAGTATTTGTCAACAAGTAACCCAAGCATTCTAAAACTGAATTTCCTCTCCTGTGTTACAAGGTTGATAATAGCTAACTTCTTTTTCTCTGGTGAGGCCTGAATGATAAATAGAAGTGACTGTATTTTAGAAACTTCAAACTAATGGTTTCAAATTTTACAGAATAAAAATTAATTGAGTATTTTAATATAAAATTTTTTGTTTCCTATCTTCAGGTGTCTGACAAAAGTAGATAAGTTCAAGTAATTCTATGATTTCATGTTAAGGATCACTGTTGCAGAGCATTAGAAAAATGATAAGAATCACAAAAATATTCAGGTAGCCTGAATAGAAGACTAAGGAAGAGGAAACCTGGAGATATGTGTATCATCAAGATAGATTAGTCCAGGGTTAGGGACATAGGTCTATATTTAGGACTTACCTACCTCATGCTAGACCCTGGAATAAACCCCTGTCTCCCCTAAATAAATCAATAGGGAGGGAGGGAGGGAAGGAGGGAGAGAGATGGAGAGAGAGAGAGAGAGAGAGAGAGAGAGAGAGAGAGAGAGAGATAAAGGGGGGAGGGAGGGAGAAAAGAAAGAAAGAAAGAAGAAAGGAAGAAAAAAGAAACAGAAGGAGGAAGGATAGAAGGAAGGAGGAAGAAAAGGGGAAAGTAAGTTTTTCTAATTAGTTTAATAATTATGTATTCTCTATGGGGATTGAGAAAAGATTAGCTTTAAACAAATAATTCTTAGGTATTTGAAATTGAGCAGGAAATTTAAAAACATTCGTCATTTATTTTCTCATATTGAAAAGCTACCAATGACTGCTTTTATAAATTCAACAAGTTAAGCTAAAAAGACAGGTTTCTTCATACTTTTGGATTTGTTTTTGCACTTGCATGTTTCTTTGCAAAACTCATCCAAGTACTGAGCATTTCATATATCACGTTAAATTTTAGTTAATTTATCCATTTTAGTGGGGTTTCTTTATGAATTGAAATTATTATCCTCTTTTAGGAAAAGAATTTTGATAGTTATCAGTGACCCTTTTACTATATATAAATATAGGTACATTTTTTAAGACCAGGTAACTTCTGTAGGAAATATGCCAACTCAGGCCCAGAGATATTCAAATCCTGGAATCATTTTTTTCACTTTTAGGACATATTTCTTTGGTTTCCAGCTAAAAGGATCATAGAAACAAAATTAATGCCCTAAGGAAAATATTATTTTGAGATATAAAAATTATTTTTATATATTTGTTCTTTATTAGTGAAGTATGTTTCATAGAAACCACATCTCATGTAACTTGAGGAACATTCAGATGTCAGCAACTTCACTAGATTTATGTGATTGGGGACTTTTTCATATTAAGTATATTTTTTGATGACCCCAAAGCTCTTTGATTTTTGCATTTCCCTGGAGATCACTATGACTTAATCTTGCATTATATATAAACTTTATAATCCTATTCTTATATTTCTCATGCTCACCATAGTATTCTCATTACATTTTATTACTTTAAACTCTTAGATTCCATGATATTTGGATTCCCCTATTTTCAGTGATTTTTCTATCCTTATTTTACTACATAGTAATCTATAGCCATGAATGTTTAAAGTCATGTTAAAAGTTTCCAGTCTGTATTCCTGTTGAAGTCTTTGTATTTTCACTCATATGGTCTTTCTAGCCTATTGAATACATACTTTCTTTTCATACCATATGGTATTTTATTTATAATTGGATCAGGTACAGCTTTGTAGATAGTAAAAGATCACTAGAAGAAATAAAAGCAATTTTATATAAGACATGGCCTCTGAATGAAATAAACAGACAAGTCAATCCATAAAATTGTGACCATATATGTAAAAAATTCACATTACTGCTAAGTCACTTAATAATTTCATTCAGGTATTTAATATTTGTGGAGAGTGTTTTATTGTAATTTTAATGTCTCTAAGTATGATCCAAGTGAAAAATTAAAAAAGAGATTACAGAGAGAAGACTAATTGTTCCTAGAGCCAACAAACTAGGCATATCTGAAATTTAGAAAACACTCCTTGAAATGAAATGGTCTCTGACTATTGTATGTATATTAGGTGCTATCACCTATCTACTACTCATTCCAATCTTCCCTAAAATAAGTGGCCTCTAAATACATGCATATTTTACTCACCTTATTTTGTTAAATACCCTTCAATAAAAAGAAATTATGAAGGAATACACTTGAATTTTTCAAGCTTTCAGGAAAGAATGGAGAAATCATATTATATTAATGAGTATTTAAATATTCTGTTCAGAAGTTAGTTTTTCAGATGATATGGGATACCAAAGAGAAAAAAGGGTAGGTTAGGAAGGCAATAATAGAAAATATCAAGCATGCATTTTGGGAGTGCTATTTGTATGTTTTTTTCCTGAGACTTCTTGGGCATTGTTTTCACATAGGCCATTCATTTACCTTTCTCCCAGGTGAGTTAGTGAGCAAGTTCCTTGGAGCAAAGTTCTCCATGAAAATGCTTCTGATGTATAATTAGTTACCTCCTGGCTAAGGCTGGGAGTCAGTCTGTGTTGTAAGATTTCATTAAAATGAACTCACCCCATTTATGAACAAACTGAACAATAATTTCAAAAAGTATACAATTAAAAATAAATAAATAGTAAAGAGTAAATGATTAAAATTAGAGTAGAGCTAGTTTGAATAAATGATTCTGGGGAATTTATATGTGAATATCTTGAATAATCTTAGTTCATTAACTCTTAGAATAACTCAAATAGATTTTAATTATCCATAATTATGATGATAATGGAAAAAATGTGAATTTGAAATAGAAGCAAAAAAGTAATCTTTCCAATGAGAAAATTTTACGTGATATTTTAAAACAACCTTCAAAATATTAAATGCTTATACAAGAAAAAGATGAAATGATGATTGATCTATTTTTGGACTCTCCTATCTTTTTCTGTCTCTCCAGTTAATATTAGTCACACACAATAGCATCATGATTTTTCAAGGGGAGACCTCTGAAGATGGCGGTGAATAGAGTGCGTCACCCTCATGTACCGAGTCTCTGAGCAGGTGATTAGTGACTTTAGAATGGTCAGAAGCTATCTTGTTAAGAATTTCCAGCAAAATTGGGGTGCACTGAAACCTTGAGGAAGGATTTCAATACCTCAGGATCAGTTACGGTGGCTCAATTTCGAGTGAACCGTGCGCCTGGAGATTCAGGCTGATTGATCAGCGGCCCGCCCCGCAGCTGAAGCCTGCACGCTGATGTGCCAGCAATGCAGCAGAAAAACTGTGCTATGGATTCTGTGGGGTCCTGCCAACAGTGCCCTCACATTGCTCCAGGCTGAGTTCTGGGTTTGAGATGGGGGAGAGAAACAGTCCAGATCTGCCCTCCACACCCGACACCCCACCAAGGAAGCCATCAGTCACCATCTTGGAGAGCTGACGTCGCCATCGCCAGTTTCCGACAGATCCGACCCCATCGAAGCAAGTTCAGCAATAGAACAGGTGTGTGACACTTAGCCCTTCTCTCATACAGTGGGGAAATTGCATAAAATCTCTCCCTGGCTTTCTGGAGGGCATGATTTTCAGAGTGCGGGTGAATAGAGGCATGGGTAAAGGTAAAGGCACCTGACCTCCAACTCCCCCCTCCCACCAGCTGCAAAAACAAAACCTGTCTCGCCAGCTCCCGGAGGAGTGGCTATCGGAGGGAATCGAAACAATAGGGGGCTGGTTCCCAATAGCCGTGCTCCACATCCAGGAAACTGCAGGCCCAGAGTGTAGCTTGAACTGCAACTGCGGAGAGGTATCACACTGGGGAAAGCCTGTCTGGTGGAAGAAGCTAGGAGACTAGAGGCCAGGAATAAACCTAAGTGAACAGGATTGGAGAGACACCAGGTGGGGGAGGTGGGAGTGGCCTCATAAGGATTGTTTCCTACAGCCCAAGGGCAAAATCTTGATCCAGAAGGCACAGCTCCACCTACTGGAAGTGAAGAAAATAGAAGCCTAACAGTGCTTTTTTTTTTTTTTTTATTGTAATTTTCTTTTTACATTATTTTATTTTTTTTATCATTTCTTCTTTTTCTTTTCTATTTTTTTCTCTTTATTTCTTCTCTCCCTCTCTCTTTCTTAGTTTGCTTCCTTACCTTTTCCCGATCTTTCCTCTCAAGCATGACTACTCCGATTACATGTAATTTACTAAATGCAAATAGATGAATATTACGAGATGGTCTATAATCTGCCTCAGTCCTTAACTACCCACAAGTACTCCTCTCTATTCTCTTGTTAATATCCACCTGCATTTGAGCAACCCCCCAATGAAGCTAAGATATACTAACCTCCATACCATCAAATTGTCCAATCTTAACATAAAATCCTAAGTTCAAACCTCAATTCTCTATGTGCCATCAAAATCTGTAGGCCTTTAATGAAACTAATGAATTTGCCTTAAATCACAATTAAATCCAACATCTCCAAATATTGTCTCCCAACACAAAAGAGAGATCTTGGAGCTATACAAAACCAAAACAAATTTATAGGAGAAAAGAGAAACACAGCAGTCAAACAGAGTTGGAAAGTAGCATGAGCACCATAAAAAAAACAAGGGGAAAAAAGATTACAAACAATGCAGAACAACTTAAATTTACAGGAGAACCTAGTGGCATCAGAAAAATGGACAGAGAAAGAACTCAAGGCATACCTGACTCAGATGGAATGGAATCTTAAAGAAGTCATTAGACAGCAAATCCAAACAATGAAAGAATATTTTGAAAATGAATTACATAAGTAGATCCACGAAGCACAAAATTAACTCTACCAGGAGGTAGAGATTTAAAAAAAAAATCAAACATTAATCCTAGAAATAGAGGAAACCATAAACCAAATCAAAAACTCAAATGAGAATATTACAAGTAGACTAGATCAAATAGAAGTCAGAACATCAGATAATGAAGACAAAGTTTATCAACTCAAAAAGACTATAGTCAACACAGAAAGGCTGGTAAGAAACCATGAGCAAAATATCCAAAAGATATGGGATGTCATAAAAAAAAAAACAAACTTAAGAGTCAATGGGATAGAAGAAGGTATAGAAGTCCAAACCAAAGGAATGAGCAACCTATTGAATGAAATAATCTTAGAAAACTTTCCAGAAATGAAAGATGGAATGGACTGCCAAATTCTGGAAGCCTACAGGACCCTAAACATACAAAACCATAATAGACCAACTCCAAGACACATTATTATGAAGATATCCAACATACATAACAAGGAGAGAATATTAAAAGGTACAAGAGAAAGGAGTCAGATTACATTCAGGGGTAAACCAATTATGTTATCAGCTGATTTTTCATCACAGACGTTGAAAGCGAGAATATCCTGGAACAATGAATTTCAAATGCTGAAAAATAATGGATTCCAACCAAGAATATTGTATCTAGCAAAATTAAGCTTCAGGTTTGACAATGAAATTAAAATATTTCACGATAAACAAAAGTTAAAAGAATTTGCAGCCAGAAAACCAGCACTGCAAAGCATTTTGAGCAAAACACTGCAAGAAGAGGAAATGAAAAGCAGCACCCAAAACTAACAGTGGGAGGTAACTCAGTAAAGGGGGGAGAAATAACCAAAGAGGAAAAACAAGCCAAATTAAAATAAATAAATAAATAAGCATGACTGGAAGTACAAACCATATATAAACAGTAACGCTAAATGTTAATGGCTTAAACTCACCAATCAAGTGTCATAGGCTAGTAACTTGGATTAAAAAAACAGACACAACTATATCCTGCCTTGAGGGGACTCTTCTGACAGGAAAGGACATACACAGGCTGAAAGTGAAAGGTTGGGAAAAATCATACCACTCATATGGTCCTTGGAAGCAAACAGGAGTGGCCATACTCATATGGAATAAAATCAACTTCAACCTACGTTAATCAAAAGGGATAAAGAAGGACACTATATACTGTTAAAAGGAACCATTCACCAACAAGACATAACAATTATCAATATGTATGCACCAAATAATGGTGCTGCAACGTTCATAAAACAAACTCTCCTCCAGTTCAAGAATCAAATAGACCACAACACAATAATTATGGGTGACTTCAACACAACGCTCTCACCATTGGACAGATGCTCCTTGTTTGGAGCTGAATAAAGAAACTATAGTACTCAATAATACAATCAATGACCTAGACTTAACTGACATGTGTAGAACATATCAACCATCATCAAGTAGGTATACGATCTTCTCAGCAGCATATGGATCCTTTTCAAAGATAGATCATATATTATGCCATAGGGCAACTCTTAGTATATATAAACTTGTGGAGATAATACCATGCATCTTATCTGATCATAATGGAATGAAACTGGAAATCAATGATAAAAGAAAGAAGGAAAAATCCTGCATCACCGCGAAAATGAACAATATGTTACTGAATGATCAATGGGTTACAGAAGACATAAAAGAGGAAATAAAAAAATTCTTAGAGATAAATGAAAATACAGACACAACATATAGAAATCTATGGGACACAATGAAAACAGTTTTAAGAGGGAAATTCATTGCCTGGAGGTCATTCCTCAAAAAAAATAAAAAAAAAAAAACAAATAAATGAGCTCACACTTCATCTCAAAACCCTAGAAAAAGAAGAGCAAAACAACAGCAAAGGTAGCAGAAGGCAAGAAATAATTAAAATCAGAGTGGAAATCAATTAAATTGAAACAAATGAAACCATGGAAAAAATTGACAAAACTAAAACTTGGTTCTTCGAAAAAATAAATAAGATCGAGCGACCCTTAGCCATGCTAACAAAGAGAAGAAGAGAGAGAACTCAAATTACTAACATATGGGATGAAAAAGGCAATATCACAACAGACACTACAGAAATACAGAAGATAATTAGAAATTATTTTGAAACCCTATATTCCAATAAAATAGAAGATAGTGAAGATATCAATAAATTTCTTAAGTCATATGATTTGCCCAGATTGAGACAGGAAGATACACACTATTTAAACAGACCAATAACAAAAGAGGAAATAATAGAAGCCATCAAAAGACTTCCAACCAAGAAAAGCTCGGGACCGGATAGGTATACAGCGGAGTTTTACAAAACCTTTAAAGAAAGAAAGAGAAATGAGTTACAGTAGATGAGATAGAGGAAGTGGAGGAGAGGGGAGAAGAGGGGAGGGGAGAGGAAGGGAGGGGAAGGGAGGGGAGGGGAGGGAAGGGGGTATAGGAAGGGGATAGGAAGGGCAGCAGAATACAACAGACACTAGTATTGCAGTATGTATAAATGTGTCTGTATAACCAATGTGATCCTGCAATCTGTACACGTAGGAATAATAATAATTCATTCCCCATTTGAAACAAATGTATGATATATGATATGTCAAGATGAATGTAATGTTTTGAGCAACTAATAAATTTCTGATGTTTAAAAAAATATAAAAACAGAAATCCACTAACAAAACTTCCCCAAAAGATTCATGAAGATATTGTTTAAAGTTTTGCATATATCAATTTATTTGTATGTAATGTATGTAATTCTAATTTAAGCAAAATGACAGATACAAATCTACTTACTTTTTTTAAACAGGCAAACAAGTCTCCTGTCAAAATTTATTTTTATTCTTATTTTATTTATTTATTTATTTGTTTGTTTATTTCTTACATAGATCTACTCACTTTGCAAAAGGAAAACTGATAGGAGGAGAAGAGGTAACCTAACACAACCATCTGTGACAAAATCAGAGTATCACAATAGACATTTGGCTCTCCTGACCATTCTCATGGTCAACAACACTCAAAATAAGCTAGAAACTCTGAAATCCTCCCATTGCCTACGCTAACCTTTAAGTCATAGTTTGTGAAATGGTATTTACATAGAACCCATGAATTTGTTATACAACTTCATGAAAAATCAAGAGTAAAGTCAGTCTATCCTTATATAGTAATGGAGCCTATGTGGAAATACCAGCTTCTTTAGCCTGTGAATTTCTCCTCTCTATACATACCAATGACTCCCAATTTTTGTCCACTTCTTCTTTTATTCTTATTCTTGTACAGTACATTCCTATTGTAGATGCTCAGTTATCTCTTCCTTTTGTAACTCTGAAGGAAAGGTTTATGTTTTTTTTTAAGAGAGAGAGAGAGAGAGAAAATTTATATATATATATATATATATATATATATATATATATATTAGTTTTCGGTGGACACAACATCTTTGTTTGTATGTGGTGCTGAGGCTCCAACCCGGGCCGCAGGCATGCCAGGCGAGCCCGCTACTGCTTGAGCCACATTCCCAGTCTCAGAAAGGATTATTAACACAAATGTATCTTCCAGGAAGTCACAGAAGATAGCTCTGTGTTGTTCTTCTTTGTGGCCTCATTTTTATGTCAAGATCATGAAAAAAAGAGAAACCAAGATTGAGGAGGCTAAAGAACATGACAACTAAATGCAACACAGGATCCTGGATTAAGTCCTGGAAAAAATCCTGGTGGTAGGGGAAGGCGGGGGACTGAAAACAGAGTTCAGTTAAGTTATGGGATCCAAAGGCATATTTGTGCAAATAATTTGCCCAAAATCATCAGCATGTTCTGTTTTCAGATTGTTTGATTGCTTATTTCATGAATAACAATGAATAATTTAGTAGGAACTTCATATTAAATGCATAGATATTTACATCAAATATGTTGTAGGGAGTTTCTTAGACAATAAATGATATAACCTCTTTTTATCATAACTATTTTAAAAGAATGTATCTCATTGTTTTTACATAGTCATACAATTTTTAGTGGTTTTAAATTAGATATTTGTGAAAGTACTTTGTTTACTCTCAGTTATTTGAAAATTAAATGAATTTTTCTGGTAATTCTCTCAAATCAAAATTAGCTTGTCACACCACATCAATTACTGATTTGAAGACATAATCCTACATGCTTATAATATTACATTATGTTTATAACAAGAATCATGTTTATACAACTGAAACATATTAATCAGAATATAGTTAACCAAATGAATGTGTTCATTATCTTTTTAAGAGACATGCAAAAATACATACTAACAGAGCTATTAATATGAATAGATAAGCAGTAAAATATAATTATTAATCATTCCATTATGGTTACCCATCAGATATGTCCTTTTGCCTTAAAGTCACTTAGTAAATTCAGTTAGATTCAGTAATTAGTTCATACAGTCTTTGAGAATAATTTATACAGTCTAGGGATAGATATCTAAAGGATTTGCTGCATTTAAGAATTTGCAATCAGAGAAAATCAGTCTCCTGAGAGTAGAAGAAAGTAAGGGTCCCATGATGTGGTGTCTCTACTGTTTGCACAATGGAAGGAATTTTGTTTATAGCAAGAAATACATTTCAAAAACATACTTTAAAACAGTTTCACTACTAAAATATTTCAATTCCCACCTTTTCTCCATTTAGCCCTTCATTGATTTTCATTGTTTCACATTATATAAATACAAAGAACCTGAAATCTGAAACTTAATAGTGTATAAGTACTATATATTCGCTGCCAAGAATTATTCTGAGGGAAAAGAAACTGTAGATTGGTCCAAGGAAACTACTGTTGTTCAATTTTCCACTTCCAGTATTTTTTTTGTGTGAAAAATATTTATTACATAACACATCTGCATAAATATTTTACCAAATATATTACATTCATGATAAATGATAGAATTTCTTTAATGTTTCCAAAAGGAGAAACAACAATTTTTTTTCATTATTCCTCAGTTATAAGTCAGATCCTCTTTAACAAAACCTGTTCTCTCTTTTTATAATTGAAGTACATTCCTTTTTACAGATAATTAATAACATCTTCCTTGAAGTTTGACATCAGATTTTAAAGTCGTTTTAAACTTATGCTTCTCAAAATGTTTTTTCATGATATTAAAGTTCACAACAAAACCGCAACCTTCTATTCAGTTCTCTAGTATTTAAAATGTCACCATTACCATTGATTCATCTCATTCCCAAATGAAATTTCTACACTAAGATCCAGTATTGATCTCTTGCATTTTTCCTCTATTTTGCATTTTTAGCCATCTTATCCTAGTCAAGAATCCAATTATCCAGGTTAGGGCTGTAGCTCAGTGGCAGAGTACTTGCCTAGCATGTGTGAGGCACTGGGTTCGATCCATAGCACCACATAAAAATGAAACAAATAAGGGCATGCTACTCATCTACAACTACAAAAATAATTTTTAAAAAATCCTATTATCTATTGCAAAGAAGGTTGCAGTAACATTGAAATATTTATTCCCTGCCTATTCATATGCTAGGATAACTATTACTGTGCCTAATGTAATCATAGAGATAACATTATTACTCCAATATTGCTCTTGTGTCTGCTCATCAGTTCTAGTTCAATACATATCCCCTTCTAATCTTACATATTGTTCCATGTAACATATTGAATGATTCATACATATTCTCACATTTTTATCCTCTTTGAAAATATCCTCTCATAAGGCAGAAACTGTATGGATTCTTCATAACAGAAACACAGTCAAATTTCAGTCTGACATGTTGTGCAACCTCAAGCATCAATAAAACACATGTACTTTATCTATCAAATGTGGGTATTAAAGATTTCTTGAAATATTAAATAATACTAAATATACAAAGTGTCCTAAACATTCATTACTACTGTCAACTTTCAATACTTGTGAGTTTTTCATTAATATATCTTCTTGATTGTGGTATTTCTTCAGCCAGTGGTATATTCATATGTATTTCTACTAAAAATTAAAATGTTGCCATTTATTTCTAAAAATATCTTTTTATTGGTGCATATTGATTATACAGAATGGCTGGCTTACTTGTGGCATAATTGTGCCTACATAAAAACTTACTTTGATTAATTTCACCCCCAATACATTCCACAAACTCCCCTCCCCCCTCCCTTGACTCATTCCCTCTAATCTCCTGGTATCCTTTCTGATTTCATGAAGTCCCTTTTTTTTTCCTGTTTTCTTTTTTTGGGGGGGTGGGGTGGGGTGGAAGAGGGGGGTGCCAGGGATTGAACTCAAAGGCAATAGACCACTGTACCACAAACCCAGCCCTATTTTGCATTTCATTTAGAGAAAGGATCTCACTGAGTTGCTTAGGACCTTGATCTTGCTGAGGCTGGCATTGAACTCATGGTCCTCTTGCCTCAGCCTCTCAAGCTGCTGGAATTACAGGTGCACACCACCATGCCCAGCTTCTTTTTTCTTTCTTTTTTTTTAAAATCTGTTCTTTATTTCTTTCTTTTATTGTTTGTTCAAAACTTTATAAAGCTCTTGACATATCATATTTCTTACATTAGATTCAAGATGGTTATGAACTCCCAATTTTACCCCAAATACAGATTGCAGAATCACATCAGTTACACATCCACATTTTTACATAATGCCCTATTAGTAAATGTTGTATTCTGCTACCTTTTCTATCCTCTACTATTTCCCCTTCCTTCCCCTCCCATCTTCTCTCTCTACCCCATCTACTGTAATTCATTTCTCTCCTTGTTAATTTTCCCATTCCCCTCACAACCTCTTATATGTAATTTTGTATAACAATGAGGGTCTCCCTCCATTACCATGCAATTTCCTTTTTCTCTCCCTTTCCCTCCCACCTCATGTATCTGTTTAATGTTAATCTTTTCTTCCTGCTCTTCCTCCCTGCTCTGTTCTTAGTTGCTCTCATTATATCAAAGAAGACATTTGGTATATGTTTTTTAGGGATTGGCTAACTTCACTAAGCATAATCTGCTCTAGTGCCATCCATTTCCCTGCAAATTCCATGATTTTGTCATTTTTTAGTGCTGCATAGTACTCCTTTGTGTATAAATGCCACTTTTTTTTTTTTTTTATCCATTCATCTATTGAGGGGCATCAGGGTTGGTTCCACAGTCTAGCAATTGTGAATTGTGCTGCTATGAACATCGATGTAGCAGTATCCCTGTAGTACACTCTTTTAAGGTCTTCAGGGAATAGTCCGAGAAGGGCAATAGCTGGGTCAAATGGTGGTTCCATTCCCAGCTTTCCCAGCAATCTCCATACTGCTTTCCAGATTGGCCGCACCAGTTTGCAGTCCCACCAGCAATGTACAAAAGTACCCTTTTCCCCACATCCTCACCAGCAGTTGTTGTTGTTTGACTTCATAATGGCTGCCAATCTTACTGGAGTGAGATGGTATCTTAGAGTGGTTTTGATTTGCATTTCTCTGACTGCTAGAGATGGTGAGCATTTTTTCATGTACTTGTTGATTGATTGTATGTCCTCCTCTGAGAAGTGTCTGTTCAGGTCTTTGGCCCATTTGTTGATTGGGTTATTTGTTTTCTTATTGTTTAATTTTTTGAGTTCTTTGTATACTCTGGATATTAGGGCTCTATCTTTTAGCTTCCACATATGAGAGCAAATGATGCTTTCTCTATGAATCTAATTTATTTTACTCAAATTTATGGTCTAGAATATAATTTGTTTTCTTGAAAAAGACATATTGTCTTTGTTATGATTGAATGAAATTTCTTTCTTTATATATATACCACATTTAGCATACCACATATAGCATAAAATATGCTACCTTTATTCTTTTCCATAAATACCAAGAAGTGATATAACTGGGTTTAATTGGAAATCTATTTTTTGTTGTTGTTTTTGAAACTCTATACTCATATCCACAGTGATTTTACTAATTGTACTAATTTACATTCCCACCAAAAATATATGAGTGTTTTCCCTACATCCTCACCAGCTTCTATTGTCATTTGCATTCATTTAAAAAAATCTTTTAATTTGTTCTTTCTTAGGTATACATGACAGTAGAGTGTATTTTGACATATTATACATACATACATGGAGTATAACTTACTCTATTAGAATCCCATTCTTGTTATTGTACAAGATGTGGAGTTACACTGATAGTGTACTCATATATGAACATAAGAATGTTATGCCCAACTCATTTTACTGTCTTTCTCATTCCCATTACCCTTTTCTTCCCTTCATTTTCCTTTGTCTAATATGCTGAACTTCTATTTTTTTTCCCTTCTCTCCCCAGTGGTGTCAGAGAGAAGACTGGACCTTTGTTTATTTACTTTCGATTTTTTAAATTTATTTTTTTATTTCACTTAGCATGATAGTCTCTATATCCATCCATTTATCAGCAAAAGCCATAATAAGTCATTAACATTCTTGATGCTTGTCATCCTAAATGGTATAAATTGAAATCTTAGTGAAGCTTTGATTTGCTTTTCCCTGATGTCCAAAACTGTGAGACATTTTTTTCATATAATGATTGACCATTTGTACTTTTAGGCAATAGCTAGCAATGAGCAGTCAAATGCAGGCAAGGTCACCAGTGTTCCTTAAGTTACTTTAGGTCTTCTTTAAACTACTTCCAGAGTAAATAAGAAAGTGAAAGATATTAGTTAATTTGTAGAAAATGAACAGAAGTAAGGGAGCTAGTTGGAAATTACAAGAGAAAATGATTAATGAGATTAACTCTTGACAGGGTCCATTGATGTTAATGTAAAGCTAAGAATTATGACTATAAGTGTCTCCTATTGTCTGAAAAGGAAGATTGCTTTAGTAGTTCAGGAGCACTAAGGTAATTTCTGACCAGCTCTTTACACCAGTGCCCACATTAACATGGGATTGACTTATAAATGAAGCCCCCCCCCCAATCAAATGGCTACAATGATAGTTCCAGAGAGGACAAACTAAAATCAAAATCTCCACTGCCCGACATACAGGAGAAGTTAGACAACTGATTGGTAAAGGGTACAGAAAGTGGTTCCCTGTTCTCCTGGTAAACATCAAACAGCAATAAAATCTGGGGACAGCATTGTCTTCTTTGTCATTGTCTGCATAGAGACAGCCCACTCTCTCTCTTGAGAGTGCTCTCTTCTTAAGCCTCACTTTGTTTTTACTTTACTTTAACCTATAATAAAGTTCTTTTGCATAACGTTTGGTGTTTGACTTTTAATTTTCTTTTGATGGAACACAAGAACTGAGGTTTAAAGTTTTAGCTCCCTGCTTTCCTGTGACAGTACTTCTTTTGAAATTTCTGTGTTTAATACATTTTCCCAATGATTGTTTGGGTTATTTATTTAATTTTATTGTTGATTTGTTTAAATTCTTTGTATATTCTGGACATTAGTCCTGTGTTGGAGGAATTGTTGAAAAGATCTTTTCTAATTCTTCACAATGTTTCCTTTGCTATGCAGAAGTGTTTTAATATGATGCCACCCCATGAATTGATTTTTTTTATTTTACTTATTGTGATATAGGGGTCTTATAGAGGGAAGTCTTTGCCATTGCCTATAAGTTGAAGTGTTTCTCCTAAATATTATAGTTAGGTCTTTGATGCATTTTGCATTTACTTTTATTAGGGTGAGAGATGGGAATCTAGTCTCATTGATTTACACATGGATATCAATTTTTGCAGCACCATTTCTTAAATGTTTTCAAAGGAGAAATATTTATTTACGTTTCTCCAATATATATTTTTGTAATCTTTCTCAAGAATCAGAAGAATGTATATGTTTCTATAAAAATTTTGTCACTTGTGTCTTTATTTCTCCAATTTTCTGTAATCCAATTCCACCACCATATCTGCACTGGTGTTAGCATTAGATGTAAATTCAGTAACGAGAGTTTGTGACTATGCAATATTGAACCTCAGTAATATCCTCAGTGACTCACTTCATTGAGTAACTGTTCTCTAGTGCTTTGGATTTTGAACTGCTGAAGAGCTGGGACATGAAGACTGTCTTTTGACATTTTCCAAGAACCAAATATTTTTAATTCCTCTTTTTCTCCATCTGCATCTTATTTTTGTTTTTGCTTTTATTTCTTTCTTTCTTTTCTTTCTATTTTTAAAGAATATTTAGTTAGTTTTTCCTATTCTGTTCAAGAAGCATAGTCTGGAATATTGTTTATTATTCTTTTTTATGGCATTGGTTTTCCATGTTCATATCTAGAGTCCTCTCTTTCAACACAGTTGAGCATAGGTCTTTTCACACCCAAATATATAACTCTGTCCACCCTAATTTGTGCCCCATGGATCAAAAAAATTTTTTTAAAGAGTGATGGGCTGGGGGATGTGGATAAGTGTTTAAATGCCCCTGGATTAAATCCCGAGTACCCCCCCTCCCCAAAAATAGAAAGAAAGAAAAGAAATAATGATTCATTCTTCTAGTGATAGGTGGGACATTTGTTTTCACAGCCAACCTGGGAATTAACTGAGAATGCCTCCCTACAAGGATGGTGAAATACATGTGAGAGTTTCACTTCCAAATTCAAATCCTTTCTTAACTTGCAAAGCTGGGTGACTTTGGCCACCACAGCTCTTTCTCAGGGACACAGTCTTTCTGTAAGTAAAGAAATTTAGAGCAGCATCTCTCCCACCTTGAACACCATATTTCCATGGATTTTTAAGACACCAGATACAGTTTTGTACACATAGTTGAATGTAGTGGTGAGGAGCAGGGATTTAGTCTTCAGCCAGCTGGATGCCAATCCTCCAGCTCAGTCACTGCCAAAGCTTCTCTCAACACACTTACTCATGAAATGATGGTATTGCAATTATGATACCTCCTACAACATCAGGGGTGTTGATATTTATTCCGTTAGTATACAAAATCGCCAGAAAATTGACTATGGCAAAATAAGCTTTTTAAAAAAACTTATTAATTAATTTTTTGGTTGTTGATAGACCTTTATTTTATTTATTTACATGCAGTGCTGAAAATCAAACTCAGTTCCTCACACATGCCAGGCAAGTGCACTACTGTTGAGCCATAGTCCCAACCCCACAAAATAAGCTTTTGGTTTTGTATTATGTACTTTAGAATTTAACCAAAAGTATTTATTGAATTAGAACCTGGGCATTTATTTTAATCACCTCCTTAGAGAAGTATGCATAATTTGTCTTGTTTATTATGCTGTGCAGATCTGAGAACATCTCTGGTGTGCAACAAATCATTACTAAACTATCTTGAATTGTCTCTTAGGAATTTCACCATATGCATCTTTGCTGTCTTTACAACCAGGTTTTAAATGCATGGATCTCCTCCATTTAGTCTTCAGGAAAGGATTTGTGTGTGTGTGTGTGTGTGTGTGTGTGTGTGTGTGTGGTAAAATGAAAGTTTAGATTACTTTCTCTGAAAAAGTATGATTTCTTATGATTGCTCATGGTTTACATTTAAGATACAGCACACCTTTAACTTCAAATTTAATACATGCCTTCCCTCAATGGAGATTTAAAACAAATTAACTAAACTAACCTTCCTGTGAGAATATATTGAACATACAAACTTGGGAAATATAAAAAATTCTAGTACAAATAAACATTGCTATGGATTTCAGAAAACTGGACCCAGTCTCTATCATAGTGGTTTTGACACAAATATTGCTAGCTAGTTTTTTTTCCTCTTGAAATTAAAAAAAAAAATTCTACATTTCTTTACATGTGCGATAAGATACACAATGAACAACCTAATAAAAGTTATCAAAACTATTACTTAATATCAGAAATTTTTTGTATTTGTGTGCTTGATCACATATGGCATTCAATCAGAAATTTAAGAATTTTTAAAGTTTTTAATATTTTTACAAATTAAATGTACAAAATATTTTTGATAGAATCAAGTGCTGCTCTATTTTTCATAATGAACTGGGTGGCAGTTGATTTTTAGGCATGGGGGGAACAAGAGATTTACCTTGCAATTATTTGTTTAAGATTTTGACCATTCAATAAAATATCAGAAAAGACTAAATGACCACTTGTTTGTAGTAAAAGTTTCTTTTTCTTTCTTTTTTTTTTGGTTTTGGCATCAGGATAATTGTTTTTTGTTCTCAAAAAAGAAAAAAAAATTAATTGATTTTTTTTAAAAAAATAAATTACAATGGAATGCATTACAATTCTTATTACACATATAGAGCACAATTTTTCATATCTCTCATTGTATATAAATTATGTTCACACAACTTCATGTCTTCATAAATGTACTTTGGATAATTATATCCATTACATTGTACCATCCTTGCTAACCCTCTGCCCCCTTCCTTCGCTCCCACCCCTCTACCCTAACCATTCCTCCCATACTCCCCCTCCCTACCCCACTGTGAGTCAGTCACCTTTTATCAGAGAAAACATTTGGCATTTGTTTTTTTGCGATTGGCTAACTTCACTTAGCATTATCTTCTCGAATGCCATCCCTTTACCTGCAAATTCCATAATTTATTCTTTTTTATCATTGAGTAAAATTCCATGTGTATATATGCCACATTTTCTTATCCATTCATGCATTGGAGAAAAGATTGCCTCTTCAACAAATGGTTCTGGGAAAACTGGAAATCCATCTGCAACAAAATAAAATTAAAACCCCATCTTTCACCATTCCCAAAACTCACCTCAAAGTGGATCAAGCACCTAGTAATTAAACCAGAGACTCTGTATCTAGTAGAAAAAAAAAAGTAGGCCCTAATCATCAAGATGTGGGATTAAGCCCCAACTTCATTAATAAGACTTTTATAGTGCAAGAATTAAAACCAAGAATCAATAAATGGGATGGACTCAAACTAAAAAGTTTTTTTCTCAGAAAAAAAAATCTGTGAGGTGAATAGAAAGCCTACATCTTGAGAGCAAATTTTAACCCCTTACACATCAGATAGAGCATGAATCTCTAGGTATATAAAGAACTCAAAAAGCTAAGCACCAAAAAAACAAATAACCCAATCAATAAGTGGGCCAAGGACCTGAACAACAGACACTTCTCAGAAGAAGATATACATATATATTCATCACCTCTAGCAATTATAGAAATGCAAATCAAAACTACTGTAAGATATCATCTCACTCCAGTCAGAATGGCAGTTATTATGAAGACAAACAACAATAAGTGTTGGCAAGTATGTGGGGGAAAAGCTACACTCATATATTGCTGGTGGGACTACAAATATGTGCAGCCAATATGGCAAGCAGTATGGAGATTCCTTGGAAAACTTGGAATGGAACCACCATTTGACCCAGCTATTCCTCTTCTCTGTCTATACCCAAAGGACTTAAAAACAGCATACTATAAGGACACGCAACATCAATGTTTATAGGAGCACAATTCATAATAGCTATACTATGGAACCAACTTAGAAGTTTATTTTTTCAAAACTTATCACCTTGATCTCAAAATAGTTATTCAACAAGTAGCTATAAAATCTACAAATTTCCTCTCATAAACTTTGATTAATTTTATAATAAAGGTTTTATGTTTTAGAGTGTGTTTTTATACAACTAAGTTTTAGTACAGTCATCTTTTAATGATACATAATTTGAATACCACTTGAATCTATCCACAAAAGAACTGATGTTACTATTCCTCAAATGTAGCCCTTAGCCTGATGAGGAAGTCGGAAAGAAATTTTAAGTAATTCAGGGTAATGCATTCACTTTCTGGAAAACAGATTAAATTATGGTTCTGACTAATGTTTGGACTGGTGATAATGATTATACCTGGTGGGTATAAAATTGCAATATTGCACTGAAAGCATTTCTGAGAAATGGGCCTAGAAAGTGCAACTCCTTGAAGGGCATTAATTGACACTTTGGGACTTACAATCCCAATGGCCCCAATTGAGTAGAACGTCACAATCCTCATTTGTTTATAAGGTCCCGATTGCTCTAAGGTAAGGTTCCATCCCCTGATACACTGATAGTTCTAATGAGTTTCTCCTTCTGGATACAAATATGTTTAGTACACTTAGGTCTGTCTTCTGTTGTAATAGTAATCACAATTGCTTTAATATTCAGTTTTAATAAGTTGGTATAGTGGATGAGAGCTTACGTTGTAGACAGACATTTAAGCTGGTGATTTCAAGGAGACCAACACCAGTGACCAGGTCATCCACACATGGGGAGGGATAAGTAGAAAAGATGACATACAGGGAATATGAACAGACACAGGAAGGATGAAATTAAAAGAAATTGCTTGGGTATCACTTAAGCACTAGGTAAGCGTATAAAAGAATAATATGATCAGAATCAACAAATATTGATTTGTGGCAAAAGGGATGGGGAAAAGCAACCACTTTTCCTTCTATAGTGCTGATGCCCATACGTTGAATATATCCTCAGCTCACAAAATTAATTTTGATAAGGTCTTTATTCCCCACTCTTTACTAAGAAGAAAAAAGAATCATGAAATCTGTGCCTTTTCACTACTTGAAGCTGTTATTTTTTTTGTCTCTCCCTTCTTACCCCTTTTTATGTGTCTTTATATGTGAACCATCTTTAACATGCTATAAAGTCATCTCAAAGCTCCCACTTAGTTCTGGTTAATCCATTAAGTCATGGGGACAACTACAGAAAACAGAAAACTACAGAGAAAGCATAGCATTTGGGACCCTACTTCTCATTCTAAGGAAAAATAAAATTTTAAATCTCCTGAAAATTTTTATCATCCCTCAACTGGCAGTGACCTCTAAGTGAAGGAATCTTTATGATTTACTATTGGAGTATTGTTGGTTTTGATTCAGTTATTTATTTTTTAAAAGTTCTCTTAAAAATGTCATGACTGGTTATCCTGGATGGTTACTGATTTTTTAGTAAGAATTAGGATAACAAGTACCTAACTCTTTACATTAGCAATATTAAAAATTATTAGGGTCTTGTAGTTTGGGGAACAAACTAATTTTTCCATATTTTCTTGTTTCTAATCAATTCATTATCTTTTATTGACTTCTTTTACATGAGTTTCATTTACAAAATATGAGAAAATAAGAGACCCTACAAACCAAGAAATCACACGTGGCTCTAAGTATGAGAGAAAAAAAATGGCCATTGGAGGACAACTGAATGGTGTGGTAGGTTGGAAAAAGGGGTGGTTTCAGAGAGAAAAAGAAATATTTAATGCTGGGCTACTGTGTATTATTACAGCAACTATATAACAAAAACCACTACTTATTGTTCTGATAAAAAACTGAAGATTAACAGATGAAAAAGATTCACCTAAGATTCATAACTATTTGTGAAATATAGACTATTTTTAAAGGAACATGAGATTCACTATGTACAGTATATTAAATGAAAAATATATATTTATTAGTTTCATTAAATATTAATAATTCTTCTCTAAACTGAGGAATTAAAAGTATGTAGGAGATAAAGCTTATGTTGACAATTTAAATACTATGTAGATCATTGTCCTAGAGAAAAAAATCTCCAGATTCAGTGGTTCATACTTCTGAGCCTTCAGGTGCACACACTCCCAACTCTGCTATCATTGAGTTCCTCTCCATGGTCTTGTTCCCCTCACCTTTCTTTAATTTGGTTTCTCTCACTGAATTTTTATCTTCCTAAAATTTTCTCCTTTTAAATTTTATTAGAGTCACACATCCTTCAGGAATAATTCTAATACTCTTGTCTCCAGGTTTCTAGCTTTTTCAAACCCTTAACACTCATAAGTTGATATGGCTATGACTGTGTGCCATAATGCTGCTATCTCAATTTAAAAATGTATTTTTTGTGTGCTTTGAGTACAAGTAAATGAATCAGAAGATAGAGTTTTTCTCTAAGCAAATCAGAAGGTACATTTCTTCTCTAAAAGTTCTATAAGAATATTTAGTTGATTCAATATATTTCCCCACTTGTAAACATACTTAAATCACCTTTAAAATTAATATCCTTAATCATGTGTTTTTATTCAATTGTAAGGTTGTTGGAATAAGAATTTGGTTGTATAATCAGATAAGAGGAAATAAACTAAAAATGCTGAAAACTGAAGTCACTTATTAATAATGATGATTTGTTCCATGGAAATTATCTTCCCTAGGTAGGTTAGGCATTCCTTTAATTCTCATTTACTTATATATCTACCTAGAATAAATAAGAAATCAGTAATCAGAAGTTATTTATTCTATAATAAAGCAAATGTATAGATGACACATAAAATTTAAAAAAATATATTATTTTTTTACATAACTGTATATATTTCAAGCTGACATAAAACTACCACTTTTCTGTTAACCAGACTACATTTTTACATTAATATTTTGTAATTTTTCATCTAGCTTTTTTATCTTATTTTCTATTATATATTTATCATTTCTTTATCCATTTATCTGCTTATCTATCTATGCTATTTAATCTCCCACTGGAGCACTTGGAAGAAAGTTGCAAGTGTGGTATTACTTTATTGCTGAATACTTAAGTGTTTATTGTCTAAGAAAAAAAGAGTGTTTTACATGCTTCTGTAGAGGTATCAAATTCAGTAAATTTAATTAGGAAACAATATTATCTAATCAGTTAGTGAATAATCATATTTCTCAAATTGCCTCAATAATTTTGTTAATAGCCATTTTCCCAGTCCATGGTCATCTATTGAGATACACTGCCTTATTTGTCTCCTTTAATATGTTTAATGTGGTCCCAGTTCCTATATCTTGTTGCCTTTATTGACCTTGACAATTTAATAAAGTACAGACAAGACATTTTATTTCTATTTGAGCCTGAGTTATGTGTCTTCATGATTAGAATTAAGTTGTTTAGTTGTTTGTTTAATTACTTTGGTAGGAATATATTGGAAATGAGATTGTTTTCTGTTCAGAAAATAACATCAGCAGCCATACGTTGTTGTCTTGTCTTAACTGATGATTCTGACAGATGTCATGTGGTTATGGTGGTGTCCACCATGTTCTTAAACTGTAACATGTATTGTTTTTGAGTTTCCTATGGTCCATCCCTTCTCTTCATTCTCCTTTGTCTAATCTACTGAATTTCTATTCTTCGCCCCCCTTCGTATTGTGGTTGGCTTCCACTTATCAGTGAAAACATTTTATCTTTGGCTTTTGAGAACTGGCTTATTTCACTTGACATGATCCCCAGATCTATGCATTTACTAAAACGTGCCATAATTTAATTACTCTTATTGGTTAAATAATGCTCAGATGTGTATATATACAACATTTTCTTTGTCTATTCATCTGTTAAATGGTGCTAAGATGGGTTTCATAGCTTAGCTGTTGTGAATTGAGTTGCTATAACCATTGATTTGGCCGCATAACCCTAGTATGTTTTTAAATATGTTGAATGTAAACCAAGGAGTAGAATATCTAGGTCAAATGGTGCTTCCATTCCTAGTTTTTTGAGAATCTCCATACTATTTTCCAGCGTGGTTGCACCAAAGTGTAGTCCCACCAGCATTGTACGAGTGTACTTTTTCCCCAAATCCTCACCAACATTCATTGTTAATTATATTCTTGATAACTACCTTTCTCACTAGAATGAGATGAAATCTCAGTGTAGTTTTAATTTGCATTTATCTAATTGCTAGACATATTAAACATATCTTCATATATTTATTGAACATTCACTTGTCCTTTGAAAAAGGATATGAGAAAATTATGCTAGTAGTAAACAGTGGTAGGACATTCAAAATACTTTTGTTACTTCTTCATGTATCCTTAGAGTTTGTGAACCACTTTTTATGATGTGTGTGTGTGTGTGTGTGTGTGTGTGTGTGTGTGTGTGTGTTTATGTGACTTTTTTCTGCAGGTAACAGAAGACAAATGATGATGGAAAAATTCAATGGTACCTCTGAAGACTACTTCATTCTATTGGGATTTTCTAATTGGCCTCACCTGGAAGTAGTTTTCTTTGTGGTGCTCTTGATATTCTACCTGATGACACTGACAGGCAACATGTTCATTATCATCTTATCTTACCTGGATTCCCATCTCCATACTCCTCTATATTTCTTTCTCTCAAATCTCTCTTTTCTGGATCTCTGCTATACTACCAGCTCTATCCCACAACTGCTGGTGAACCTCTGGGGCCCAGAGAAGACCATTTCTTATGCTAGTTGCATGGTTCAACTTTACTTTGTCCTTGCATTGGGAACAACAGAGTGTATCTTATTGGTGGTGATGTCCTATGACCGTTATGTGGCTGTGTGTAAACCCTTGCATTACACTGTCCTCATGCACCCTCGATTCTGCCACTTGCTTGTTGTGGCTTCTTGGGTATGTGGTTTTACCAACTCAACAGTTCATTCTCTCTTTATCCTCTGGGTACTTCTATGTGGATATCTACAAGTGGATCACTTCTTCTGTGAAGTACCAGCACTCCTGCAATTATCCTGTTTTGATACTCATGCTAATGAGATGACCATCATGGTCACAACCTCTATTGTTGTTATCAAACCTCTCGCCCTCATTCTGACATCCTATGGTGCCATTGCTTGGGCAGTACTGAGGATTCAGTCAACTACTGAACTTCAGAAAGTCTTCAGGACATGTGGAGCCCATCTTATGGGTGGTTTGCCTCTTTTTCATTCCAGTCATGTGCATGTATCTCCAGCCACCAACAGAAAATTCTCAAAACCAAGGCAAGTTCATTGCTCTGTTTTATACTGTTGTCACACCTGGCCTCAACCAACTCATCTATACCCTATGAAACAAAGATGTAAGAGGGGCAGTTAAGAGACTAATGGGGCGAGAATAACTTGTATGACTCTGATATTTATAGTGTAATGGTGCATTCTTCATCAATGGTTCATCCACCCATCCATTCATCCACCATAGTCACTTAACACTTACTCTTAGCAGGCCACAGAGTTCTTCTAAACGTACATGAATAAAGCATAATATACCTAAATAGCATTCAATTCTGGAGAACCCAGCCATGTGAAATCAAGATAAAATATCAACAGTGATATTTTTTCATATTGCAATCCAAAAGAATTCAAAGCCTTTTTAAATTGAAAATGATTCAGAAATTTCTTAAAACTCTTGGTGTATTAGTAGTTCATAATTTTATTGCAAAGTCAATGTGCTCAATTGAAATCATCTTTACAATATGTCTTTAAATTTCTTGCTTTTTAGGCAGAATACTTTGTCTTTTGTATTTAGTTTAGGTATACACATCGCAAAATACCTTAACTATTTCTCTCCATTACTTTTTTTTGCATATAGCTATGATTTGAATATGATTTTAGTGTGTCACTATAGGATCATATGCTGGATATGCGATTTTCTTAGCATAGCAGTGTGGACTGGTGATGGTACTTGTAAGGAGTGGCAACTACTGGAGGGTTAGAAGATTATCATGGTTTCTGTCTTTGGAAGGGATTACCATACTTCTTACAGAACTCTGATTATCCACTCCCATGAAAATTCTTAGAAAAAAATGAAGCCTTTCTCCAAATTTCTATGTCTTTCTGTATTGAAATGTAATATTTCCCCATCTTGTATGCTGCGCTATTGCAAAGCCACTATCAATGAGGCCTCATATAAACTGATCTATGCACTGCCAGGTTTGTGAGCCTCCAAAACTTTAAAATAAGTTTCTTTTTGTTTATAAGTCACCAACCTCAGACATTTTGTTAGAGCAATAAGACATTAAATCATATAAAATGTAACTGTTATGAGGATATTTGGTCCAGATTCTTTCATATGTTTTATGAATAATAAGATAATGAGTTTCATGAGTTGTAACAATATGAATCTGAGGTAATTTAGCCAAAGGACTTATCTAATATTCTTTTTTTTTTTTGCAAGAAGTTGGGCTTGAGTGATAGATGGATACAATTTAACTCTGATATATAACTGGTCAAGTAATGGTCACTACAGACTAGGTTGAGTTAGGCAAAGGAATTTCTGGGATTACCTGCCTATCCTAAGGTGTTATAGAGAATATGTGGGACGGTTGGAGAACTGGATTCAGGGATTTACTTGAAGCCAATGGATATTTCAAAGAATTGCATGAAAATCTGAAGATAAAGCCATTGCATAGAAAGTTTATTTTTTTAAGCTTGATCTAATTTGAATATTTGTGTCTAAGAAGCACAATATGAAAGTTACCTTTGTATTTTCCAAATAAAGAAATGTATTTTAATAACAGAAATTCTTAAAATATATATTATTATCAACCATATCTAACTTAAAATATAGTGTATCTAACTTAAAATAAATGTCACCTTTTCAGATGCCATATTAACTGGAGTGGAAAAATAAGTAAATGACAATTTCATATAAAGTAACATTTTGACAATGATTAGATTCTATCTGAAATCAATCTCAACTTGAGTTTTAAGGTCTGTTAAGGTTTAACTATTATTGATTTAGGGATTGTCTCCTAAATAACAAAATGAAAGCATATCTTAAACTGTCCCCTCAATTTCCTGTGTGTGGCTGTACTACATTCTGCTTTGTCTTTTTCTGAATCTGTGACTCTTTAACCCCAGATATAAATGAATAGTATTATGCCCTCTGTGTCATAACAATTACCCAAGAAATACACAATCAATAATTGCATATATAAAGCACAAAATAATTGAATCAATAATTGAGACCCCATGGAGGGAAACATCACATAACAATAAACACTTAAAAAATTTAAACACATCATTTTTTTTACCATTTTTCTCTGTTTAAATCTTATGGTTTGCAATATCCCATGTATGCTCCTGATTGCTCACAATCTAAATTCTCCCCTTTAATAAAAATTAAAGCACAATAGCCAAATATTGTTTTTATTTCTAGTGTAAAATGTGATGCTTTGATATATTCATATATAATAAAAATATTTGTTCAGGCCAATTAACATTTTATATTGAATTTAGAAAAAATTCTTAAGTATTCTTATTTCATATAAAAGTATGAAATAAAAAGAAGTGACAGAAATCCAAACAATTCCACATAGGAAACAATACAGGTGAAATATAAAACACATAAGAAAAAGGCTAAAAGTTCTTCATATTGAGGTCTTTGATATGTAGATAACCTTTTCAGGTACGTTTAGGCTTTTTCAGGCCTGGAGATAGTGTACCAGTATTGTGTACTGCTTTGGGAGGAGGGATGTATGCATGTGTGTGTACATGTGTGTGTATACACACAAACATTTGTGTGTTATATTCTTTAAGATTATGTGGAGCTCTATTATTGTAGTCTATACATCTAGTCTCCACACCATCCTCCTATTTATTTCAAGCACAAACCTGGACTGATTTGTTTGCCTTTAAGCCAGCAGGCCACCTGGATACTGTGAGTCATTCCCATCTTTGTAGCCTGATTCTTACCTGGCATCAGTCAATTTTTTTTTCTTGGTTCATGGGGAGAAGCACCATGCCACAGTCTGGCTGGGTGCTGCAGTCTGGCTGGGCACAATTCAGGAGCCACTTGTCAAAAGAAACAAACTTTATTTTTAGAACCACACACGCCAAACAAAACAGCTCCTCAGGAAAAACCTTCAGAGCCCAACTGCCACCACTGGCTTTCCACAAACCTCTCCAACTCCCCCACTCCTCCTGCTCTTGAGGCCAATTGGCTGGGTCATGTGGGCAGAGTCAAAAGAGTTCCCCAATGAGCAGCTCCATGGTCTGAAAGGGCAGGGAAACAGTCCAATGAGCATCACTGCAGAGGAGCCAATCAGTTGGCAGCTAGAAGTTGCTGGGGCTGCTGTGAGCCAATCATCAGCTGGCAGCTGGAAGTTTGCTGGCAGCTGGAAGTTTGCTGGGGCCCTTCGGCTGTGGCTCTCAACATCTTCCCCTCTCTGTTTAAACAAAAAGCATGTGGCTTAGGGACCGTGCCTGCCTTAGATTGTCCAATAGTACATATGGTCCTTACCCGTTATCATATGAGCTGACCTCAAGGCATCAGCCTCCTGTGTTAGGTTGGTACCATTGCAATTGGATCTTACCTGTCACTGACTACCAGTCCAGTATACAGCCACACTTGTGGATAGGTCTTTGTACCAGCGGGGGGGTGAGGTTCTTTGCCTCACCTCTGATGGCCCCCAAATTTTAGCTGAACGACCATGACAAGCAGAAGGGAGAAAGATACACAAAGCCAATTGACGGCTCCTTTTGGAAAAATTGTACCACCAATGACATCATCAGCAAAAATACCTCAACACTACCACAAGTCACTGCACCAACAGATAGTTCACAATGCATACAAGTGATACATAGTCCAGGCAAGTTCTGCAAGCAGTTCAGTGATGGCTATTGCAGAAACTGTAGATTGGTTTTATCTTTGTCTTCACCAGCACTGGGATGAAGATAGGAATTCTGGCAATAATGGTTAAAGAAAAAATTATGTAACATTCCAGAAGGCACTAAAAGAAAACAATTTTCTTAACAATTTACATTATCTTGAACAGAATTATTAAATATAATGAAAAGGAAAGGTGAAAGTAAACAAACAGATCTGTTAGCCTCCTTTTTTGTTCACATATTAAAACAATCCTCAACAGTTGTTTACCCAATTTAAATTAAACCATTTAAATCATGTGAAAAAAAAATATTTGGATCCATTTTGTAATGAGCGCTCATCATATATGATATATGGAAATATGTACATACAAACATACAACATAAAACACAAGTGTGCACACAACACATAACATAATAGTAAAGGCCTTATAATTTTTACAGATGAAATCGCCATTGCAATGTTTAAAAACTCTAAAAACACTATAGTCAGAGGAAGACATTAGGCGCCCAGCCAGACCGGAGGAGGAAGACGCCAGGCGCCCAGCCAGACCAGAGGAGTAAGTCTGGCCCTGCCCCAAGTGCTAGTCCAGAGGAAGCCCATCAACCCTTAAAACCCATCAAAGGGGGTGTGGCTACCAGCACGGTTCTGCGGCTGATCCAGGTACCCGGTTTCCAACTCCCCCAACCTTTGCTGTGATAACTCAAAATATTTCCCACAAGCTTTTGGGGGTTGTAGCTATCAATGCAAAACAACAACTATACAGGCACCTGGTTTCTACCTTAGAGAATAGAGTAGGGAAGATACAGGTGGAAGCTCATTTCCTTTCACACTGGCTATACCCACCACCCTGAATACAGAGGCTCAAGCTAGGAATAGAAAATGCTACCTACTGGAAGCAAGGAAAACAGTGCTCTGAGAGACTTTTTTTTTTCTTTTTCTTTCTCTCTTTTTTTCTCTCTCTTCCACAACTTCAGCATATGTGAAACCAAGAACTGTGCATGAACAACTGAATTACCAAAAATAATATAATATAGAGGAATTGCATACACCCCACCTTCCCCCCATTTTTTTTCTTTATTTCTATCTTACTTTCCTTTTCCTTCTCTTATTTCTCTTTTCTTCCTTGTTATTCTTTTTTCTTTTTTTTAATTTGTATTCTCTCGATCCCACTTTCAATCTCCTAACTTTTGCTATCTATACATAGGGTAACTATCTAAATAGATAGGAGGTTGAGTCTATACATTCTTCCATAAATTACCAGTCTAGTGGTTAGAGTTCTCTAAAGGTGCTAAGTTAGTTTAACCTCATACCCTCACTCCTTTCCCTCTAAGTATAACATCTTTCATCTGAAATTAAGTTTTCTATATGCCACCAGAAATGGTATGCCTTTTATGAAACTAATGAATATATTCTTAAGTAATAATTAAAACCAATATCTATAATCTTAGAATCTAACTCTAAATTAATAAAGAAAACTTGTGCTTATATAATGTACTGTTGATATTGGGAAATGTTAACATTGTCTTTCTCCGCAAAAGAGGGATTTTGGAGCTATACAAGAACAATACTAATATATAAGGGGAAAAACCTTAACACAGCAGTTGTTTCACAAAGCTTGAAAGAATCATGAGCAGTATGAAAAGACAAGGATAGAAAGGACCACAAACAATACAGGTCAATTCAACATTAGATGAGGTAATATCTGCAGCTGATGGAATGTCAGACAAAGAGTTCAGGATATACATGCTTCAGATGATCTGGAGTCTCAAGGAAGACATTATACAGCAAATTCAGACAATGAAAAATCACTTTGACAATGAATTACATAAACAAATCCAAGAAACAAAAGATCAACTCTATAGGGAGATAGAGAATATAAAAAACAAACAAACAGAAATCCTGGAAATGCAGGAAACAATAAACCAAATTAAAAACTCAAATGAGAGTATTATCAGCAGAGTAGAACATTTAGAAGATAGAACTTCAGACAATGAAGACAAAGTTTTTCAACTTGAAAAGAACATAGACAGCTCAGCGAGAATGTTAAGAAATCATGAGCAGAAAATTCAAGAATTATGGGATAACATCAAGAAACCAAACCTAAGAGTTATTGGGATACAAGAGGGTACAGAGGTCCAAACCAAGGGAATGAGCAATCTATTCAATGAAATAATACTAAAAAACTTCCCAGACTTAAAGAATGAAAAAGAAATCCAAATACTAGAAGCCTACAGGACACCGAATGTACAAAATCATGAGAGATCCACACCAAGACACATAATAATGAAGATGCCTAACATACAGAATAAGGAGAGAATCTTAAAAGCAAAAAGAGAGAGGAAGCAAATTACATTTAGGGGTAAACCAATCAGGATAACTGCTGATCTTTCAACACAGACTCTGAAAGCTAGAAGATCCAGGAACAACATATTTCAAACGCTGAAAGAAAAAGGGTTCCAACCAAGAATCATGTATCCAGTGAAATTAAGCTTCAGGATTGAAGATGAAATAAAAATCTTCCATGATAAACAAAAGTTAAAAGAATTTGCAGCTAGAAAACCAGCTCTTCAAAACATCCTTGGCAAAACATTACAGGAAGTGGAAATGGAAAATAACAATAAAAACCAAGAGCGGGAGGTAGTACAGTAAAGGAAAATCTAAGCATAGAGGAAAAACAAATCATGTTAAGTAGCATACATAACCAAATATGGCTGGAAATACAAACCATATCTCAATAGTAACCCTAAATGTTAATGGCTTAAATGCACCAATCAAAAGACATAGGCTAGTAGAATGGATTAAAAAAAGATCCAACAATATGCTGCCTACAGGAGACTCATCTGATAGGAAAAGACATACCCAGACTGAAAGTGAAAGGTTGGGAAAAATCATATCACTGATACGGATCCCGGAAGCAAGCAGGGGTGTCCATACTTGTATCAAATAAAATAGACTTCAAGCCAAAGTTAATCAAAAGGGATAAACAAGGACACTACATACTGCTCAAGGGAACCATACACCAACAAGACTTGACGATCATTAATCTATATGCCCCAAACCATGGTGCAGCTACGTACATCAAACAAACTCTTCTCAAGTTCAAGAGTCTAATAGACCACAACACAATAATCATGGGAGATTTTAACACACCTCTCTCACCACTGGACAGATCTTCCAAACAAAAGTTGAAGAAAGAAACCATAGAGCTCAATAATACAATTAATAATTTAGACTTAATTGATATATACAGAATATACCACCCAACATCAAGCGGATACACTTTCTTCTCAGTAGCACATGGATCCTTCTCAAAAATAGACCATATATTATGTCACAGGGCAAATCTTAGCAATTACAAAGGAGTTGAGACACTACCATGCATTTTATCTGATCATAATGGAATGAAATTGGAAATCAATAATAAAATGAGAAAGGAAAAATCCTACATCACATGGAGATTAAACAATATGCTACTGAATGAACAAAGGGTTACAGGAGACATCAAAGAGGAAATTAAAAAATTCTTAGAGGTAAACGAAAACTCAGACACAACATGTCAAAATCTTTGGGACACTATGAAAGCAGTACTAAGAGGAACATTCATTTCATGGAGTTCATTCCTTAAAAGAAGGAAAAGCCAACAGATAAATGACCTCATACTATACCTCGAAGCCTTAGAAAAAGAAACAAATCAGCAGCAAATACAGTAGAAGGCAAGAAATAATTAAAATTAGAGCTGAAATCAATGAAATCGAAACAAAAGAAGCAATCGAAAAAATTGACAAAACTAAATGTTGGTACTTTGAAAAAATAAATAAGATTGATAGACCACTAGCCACACTAACAAAGAGAAGAAGAGAGAGAACCCAAATTACTAGCTTATGGGATGAAAAAGGCAACATCACAACAGACAATTCAGAAATACAGAAGATAATTAGAAATTATTTTGAAACCCTATACTCTAATAAAATAGAAGATAGTGAAGGCATCAATAAATTCCTTGAGACATATGAACTACCCAGATTGAGACAGGAAGATATAAACAACCTAAACAGACCAATATCGAATGAGAAAATAGAAGAAGCCATCAAAAGACTAGCAACCAAGAAAAGCTCAGGACCGGATGGATATACAGCAGAGTTTTACAAGAACTTTAAAGAAGAACTAATACCAATACTCCATAATCTATTTCAGGAGATAGAGAAAGAGGGAGAACTTCCAAATTTATTCTATGAGGCCAATATCACCCTGATTCCCAAACCAGATAAGGACACCTCAAAGAAAGAAAACTACAGACCAATATCCCTAATAAATTTAGACGCAAAAATCCTCAATAAAATTCTGGCAAATCGGGATTCAACATGGCGGCCGGCGAGGAAGCAGCACTTTTAATATCTCCACATTAACGGGATCAGAAACACCCATTAAAACAGCTACATGCTACCTACTGAGGATCTTCTAGCGAAATTTTGTTGAAAGGAGACCTGCCTGGAACTAGTAAGTTCATTAGAGGTGACAGTTTGCCCGAGAGAAGTAAAACTTGGCCGGCAACGCGGGTGCAGAGGAACAATCCCGCGGCCACCGGCCACTTCTGCAAGCGGCAGGCGGCCCGGAGGAGCGGCGTGGCAGAGTGGTCCCTGCCCGGCCGGCAGACAGCTCCCATCATCCTGGCTCCCCTGGCGTCCCCCACTCTCGTTCTGCGAACGGCCACCCCGCACGCCTAGCTCTTAGCCACGCGGCCGCAGCCGCCCGGCTCTGCATGTGGTCCCCGGCGGCACTGCTCTGCGAGAAGGGTCCCCTCCCGGCCTGCAGACAGCCCCCGCCATCCCAGCTTCCCTGACGGCCCCGCCCTCGGTGTGCAAACAGCCTCCCTGCCCGCCTGGCCCTTAGCCACGCAGCCGCAGCTGCCCGGCTCTACAAGCGGCCCCCGGCGGTCCAGAAAAATATTTCTAATGAACATAGATGCAAAAATCCTCAATAAAATCCTGGCAAATCGAATACAAAAGCATATCAGAAAAATTGTACACCATGATGAAGTAGGATTCATCCCTGGGATGCAAGGATGGTTCAATATACGGAAATCAATAAATATTATTCACCACATCAATAGACTTAAAGATAAAAACCATATGATAGTCTCGATAGATGCAGAAAAAGCATTCGACAAAGTACAGCATCCTTTTATGTTCAAAACACTAGAAAAACTGGGGATAACAGGAACTTACCTCAACATTGTAAAAGCTATATATGCTAAGCCTCAGGCTAGCATCATCCTAAATGGAGAAAAACTGAAGGCATTCCTGCTAAAATCTGGAACAAGACAGGGATGCCCTCTCTCACCACTTCTATTTAATTTAGTCCTTGAAATGCTAGCCAGAGCAATTAGACAGACAAAAGAAATTAAAGGCATAAAAATAGGAAAAGAAGAACTTAAAATATCACTATTTGCGGACGATATGATCCTATACCTAGAAGACCCAAAAGGGTCTACAAAAAAACTACTAGAACTAATAAATGAATTCAGCAAAGTGGCAGGATATAAAATCAACATGCATAAATCAAAGGCATTCCTGTATATCAACAACAAAACTTCTGAAATGGAAATGAGGAAAACCACCCCATTCACAATATCCTCAAAAAAAATAAAATACTTGGGAATCAACCTAACAAAAGAGGTGAAAGATTTATACAATGAAAACTACAGAACTCTAAAGAGAGAGATAGAAGAAGATCTTAGAAGATGGAAAAATATACCCTGTTCATGGATAGGAAGAACTAACATCATCAAAATGGCAATATTACCCAAAGTTCTCTACAGGTTCAACGCAATTCCAATCAAAATCCCAACGGCCTTTCTTGTAGAAATAGATAAAGCTATCATGAAATTCATATGGAAAAACAAAAGACCCAGAAGAGCAAAAGCAATTCTAAGCAGGAAGTGTGAATCAGGCGGTATAGCGATACCAGATTTCAAACTATATTACAGAGCAATAGTAACAAAAACAGCATGGTAGTGGTACCAAAACAGTCAGGTGGACCAATGGTACAGAATAGAGGACACAGAGACCAATTCTCAAAATTACAGCTTTCTTATATTTGATAAAGGTGCTAAAAGCATGCAATGGAGAAAGGATAGCATCTTCAACAAATGATGCTGAGAAAACTGGAAATCCATATGCAATAAAATGAAGCTGAACCCTTTTCTCTTGCCATGCACAAAAGTTAATTAAAAAATGGATCAAGGAGCTAGATATCAAACCAGAGACCCTGCACCTGATAGAAGAAAAAGTTGGCTCTGATCTTCATATTGTGGGGTCGGACTCCAAATTCCTTAATAGGACGCCCGTAGCCCAAGAGTTAAATACAAGAATAAACAAATGGGACTTACTTAAACTAAAAAGTTTTTTCTCATCAAGAGAAACAATAAGAGAGGTAAACAGGGAACCTACATCCTGGGAACAAATTTTTACTCCTCACACTTCAGATAGAGCCCTAATATCCAGAATATACAAAGAACTCAAAAAATTAAACAATATGATAACAAACAACCCTATCTACAAGTGGGCCAAGGACCTGAACAGACACTTCTCAGAGGAGGACATACAATCAATCAATAAGTATATGAAAAAATGCTCACCATCTCTAGCAGTCAGAGAAATGCAAATCAAAACTACCCTAAGATACCATCTCACTCCAGTAAGATTGGCAGACAGTATAAAGTCAAGTAACAATAATTGCTGGCGAGGATGTGGGGAAAAGGGTACACTTGTACATTGCTGGTGGGACTGCAAAATGGTGCGGCCAATATGGAAAGCAGTATGGAGATACCTAGGAAAACTGGGAATGGAACCACCATTTGACCAAGCTATCGCACTTCTCGGTCTATTCCCTGAGGACCTCAAAAGAGCATACTATAGGGATACTGCCACATTAATGATCATAGCAGCACAATTCACAATAGCTAGACTTTGGAATCAACCTAGATGCCCTTCAATAGATGAATGGATTAAAAACTGTGGCATCTATACACAATGGAGTACTACGCAGCACTAAAAAACGACAAAATCATGGAATTTGCAGGGAAATGGATGGCATTAGAGCAGATAATGCTAAGTGAAGCTAGCCAATCCTTAAAAAACAAATGCCAAATGTCTTCTTTGATATAAAGAGACCAACTAATATCAGAACAGGGAAGAAGAGCATGAGGAAAAGATTAACATTTAACAGAGATGAGTGGGGTGGGAGAGAGGGCGAGAGAAGGGAAACTGTATGGAAATGGAAGGAGACCCTCAATGTTACACAGAATTTCATATAAGAGTTTGTGAGGGGAAAGGGGAAAAAAGAAAACAAGGGAGAGAATTAAACAACAGCAGATGGGGTAGAGAGGGAAGATGAGAGGGAAGGGGAGGGGGATAGTGGGGCATAGGAAGGGTAGCAGAATACAACAGTCATTAATATGGTATTATGTAAAAATGTGTAAAAATGTGGATGTGTAACCGATGTGATTCTGCAAATTATATTTGGGGTAAAAATGGGAGTTCATGACCCATTTGAATCAAATGTATGGAAGATGATATGCCATGAGATTAGTAATGTTTTGAACAACCAATAAAAAAAATCAGTAAAATGTACTCCCACAAAAAAAAAAAAAATTTCTGGCAAATCGTATACAAAAACATATCAAAAAGATCTTGCACCATGATGAAGTAGGATTCATCCCTGGGATGCAAGGCTGGTTCAATATACGGAAATCAGTAAACGTTATTCACCACATCAATAGACTTAAAGATAAGAACCATATGATCATCTCAATAGACGCAGAAAAAGCATTTGACAAAGTACAGCATCCCTTTATGTGCAAAACATTAGAAAAACTAGGGATAACAGGAAATTAACTCAAAATTGTAAAAGCCATATATGCTAAGCCTCAGGCTAGCATCATTCTAAATGGAAAAAAACTGAAGGCATTCCTGCTAAAATCTGGAACAAGACAGGGATGCCCTCTCTCACCACTTCTATTCAATATAGTTCAAAGGCATTCCTGTATATCAGTGACAAATCTTCTGAACTGGAAATGAGGAAAACCACCCCATTCACAATATCCTCAAAAAAAAAAAAAAACAAAAAAAAACTTGGGAATCAACCTAACAAAAGAGGTGAAAAATTTATACAATGAAAGCTACAGAACCCTAAAGAAAGAAATAGAAGAAGATCTTAGAAGATGGAAAAATATACCCTGTCCATGGACAGGCAGAACTAACATCATCAAAATGGCGATATTACCAAAAGTTCTCTATAGGTTCAATGCAATGCCAATCAGAATCCCAAGAGCATTTCTTGTAGAAATAGATAAAGCAGTCATGAAATTCATATGGAAAAATAAAAGACCCAGAATAGCAAAAGCAATTCTAAGCAGGAAGTGTGAATCAGAAGGTGTAGCGATACCAGATTTCAAACTGTACTACAGTAAGAAAACAAATAACCCAATCAACAAATGGGCCAAAGACCTGAACAGACACTTCTCAGAGGAGGACATACAATCAATCAACAAGTACATGAAAAAATGCTCACCATCTCTAGCAGTCAGAGAAATGCAAATCAAAACCACCCTAAGATACAATCTCACTCCAGTAAGATTGGCAGCCATTAGGAAGTCAAACAACAACAAGTGGGCTGGTAAGGATGTGGGAAAAAGGGTACTCTTGTACATTGCTGGTGGGACTGCAAATTGGTGCGGCCAATATGGAAAGCAGTATGGAGATTCCTGGGAAAGCAGGTATGGAACCACCATTTGACCCAGCTATTGCCCTTCTCGGACTATTCCCTGAAGACCTTAAAAGAGTGTACTACAGGGATACTGCCACATTGATGTTCATAGCAGCATAATTCACAATAGCTAGACTGTGGAACCAACCCCGATGCACCTCAATAGATGAATGGATAAAAAAAAAAAAGTGGCATTTATACACAATGGAGTACTATGCAGCACTAAAAAATGACAAAATCATGGAATTTGCAGGGAAATGGATGGCATTAGAGCAGATTATGCTAAGTGAAGTTACCCAATCCCTGAAAAAAAATGCCAAATGTCTTCTTTGATATAATGAGAGCAACTAAGAACAGAGCAGGGAGGAAGAGCAGGAGGAAAAGATTAACATTAAACAGAGTCATGAGGTGGGAGGGAAAGGAAGAGAAAAGGGAAATTGCATGGAAATGGAAGGAGACCCTCATTGTTATACAAAATTACATATTAGAGGTTGTGAGGGGAATGGGAAAAAAATATAAGGAGAGAAATGAATTACAGTAGATGGGGTAGAGAGAGAAGATGGAAGGGGAGGGGAGGGGGATAGTAGAGAATAGGAAAGGTAGCAGAATACAACAGTTACTATTATGGCATTATGTAAAAATGTGGATGTGTAACCGATGTGATTCTGCAACCTTTGTAATGTTTTGAATAACCAATAAAAAATAAATAAATAAATAAATAAAATAGAAAAAAAAGAAACAATTAATTAAAATCTCTAGATCTCCAAAAACAATTAAAATAAAAAATAAAAACTCTATAGTCAAAAAATAGAACAGATCAGGAAAACATTAACCTAGGTCTGTATGAGATCAAAAAACAAAATAGAACTTCATGATGTGGGAAATGGCAATAATAAAATAGATATTGAAAAAAGCATCCTGGTTCTTTTGCAGATGTAAGGGTAGCCAAACTGGAGTTCTGGATATCAGCTGTTATGGATTTGAGCCCAATAATCTTATTTTTGGTCTGTAGAAATCACTTTAGTTAATCTCTCTGGAATCCAAATCGGTTGCTGTTCTCCCTGTGGAAACACACAAACAGACCCCTGACTCCAGACAATCACTGGGTCTGGACCTTAGTTAATCTCTCTGGAATCCAAATCGGCTGCTGTTCTCCCTGCAAAATTCCTCATTGACAACCTTCCATAACAGGTATTGACCTCCATTTATCACAGCTTTACACATATTAGCCCAATCTGCTGGCGTCATGTTTAAGTTGTTAATGGATTAGACCATGCTTACAGTGAAGGGTGCTTGAGGACCATCGGTTGTTACAGCCTCTTTTAGCTGCTTCACTGTTTTGAAATTTAAAGCATGGTGAATTTGCTGCCCTCCTGCCTCAAATACAGGGCTTGTTAATATTTGAGATCCTGTCTCAGTATCCCAACTATCAACTGCAGGGGTTGGGGGCCTCCCAGCATATGGAGGTGGTGCTTTTGGTTGGACACTTATGCCCTCTAGTCATAGAAAGGTGTTAGTAGCAGTCTCCTGTAGAGATGACTCTGTTGGTTGGACACTTATGCCCTCTGGTGATATAAAGGTGTTAGTAGTAGTCTCCTGCTATAATTTTTCACCTGATGGCTTTTTCTGCTCTAAGCTTTCTTTCTCTCTCAGACTAGCTCAAAAGACCTTCTCTTTTACTTGAATCTTTTCCTCTTTCTAACTTGAGATACCTTCTCTTTTACTTGAATCAATATGTCTTCTCCTTCCTCTACCTTTGTCTGAACTGAAGTCTTTGGACTAAGCAAACCAGATACCAAAGCCCACAATGTCAATGTGCCAACTGGCAGAGTTCCTGGGCTTTTCTTTTCTATTCTTTTTAAATCTTCACCATGATAGTGCCATTGTGATATATTTAACAACTCCTCCTTAAAAAGCCATGGGCTACATTTTTGTATTGTATCAACTGCTCTTGATTATACTGGGATGCCTCCTTCCTCTAACAATTTACTTAACACACTTTCAGTTTGTTTTTTACTAATTTCTGATCCCATATTTTTACTATAATACAACCCAACAAGATAACACCAAACAAAACTGAGACAGAATGAAATAGAAATGGAACCACACAAAATCATTATATCAGCCTTTCTATCCTCCTGAAATGTTCATCCGTCCTTTCTCCCTATCTGTTCCTCAGACGCAAATAGTTTTTCCTTAGATGTGAACGGTTTTTCTTCTGTCTCACTCATCTCCAGGGACAGGCAACTGAAGACAAAAGTGAAACAAAACAAAAAAAGAATCTTAAAATGGCTACCCATCCTCTTGCCCTGCCCTCAGGGGCTAGCAGTTTACCTTATCACTAACCCTCAATCATTCCCCGTGCTGCCCACCAAATGCCGCAGTCCGGCTGGGCACAATTCAGGAGCCACTTGTCAAAAGAAACGAACTTTACTTTTAGAACCTCACATGCCAAACAAAACAGCTCCTCAGGAAAAACCTTCAGAGCCCAATTGCCACCACCGGCTTCCCACAGCCTCTCCACCTCCCCCACTCCTCCTGCTCTTGAGGCCAATTGGCTTGGTTGAGTGGGCGGAGCCAAAAAAGTCCCCCAATGAGCAGCTCCATGGTCTGAAAGGGCAGGGAAACAGCCCAATGAGCATCACCGCAGAGGAGCCAATCAGTTGGCAGGTAGAAGTTGCTGGGGCTGCTGTGAGCCAATCATCAGCTGGCAGCTGGAAGTTTGCTGGCAGCTGGAAGTTTGCTGGGGCCCCTTCAGCTGTGGATCTCAACAGCTGGGCACAAATCACAAGCCATTGAAGCAGGAACAAACTTTATTTCTGAACTCCACCAGCAAACTCCAAACGCTCCCCGGGAATTCTCCCGAATGTCACGCTAGTCCTCCAGGAACCAACAACCCGAAATTCCTCCTCTGGCACTTCCCCAACCAATGCCATCTCTTCATGAATCCCCACGAGAGCTCAACCCGAACCAAATGGGAACTCCGCAAGGACTCAAAAGTATCACGAGAACTCCAAAGTAGCACAGCTGAGGCGGACAGTAATGGCTTGTCTCTCAACCAATACTGTTGGCAAAATGCCAGGGGCCATTCTGACTCAGCTGTGGCTCTCAGCAGCACCAAGGGTTGCCTTCCTCCTGTGCAGAACTAGGTGGCTCCAAAGATTCCACAACTCACCTGAAAACCTGTAGTTCTTGTCATATTGCAGAGGGTCTGGCACCTGTGTATCCCTGTCCAGCAAACTGAACCCTTCTCAGATATGAACAGGATACTTTTTGTATACTTTGGAATCTTCAGTGTTGGGGGGAGAAACACTGTGCATCTGAGCAGTGCAGGTAACCCTGCTCTTTTCCTTCTGTTAGACAGTGAGTTTCACTGGCTTTAGGAGCATAGCACTCTAACTGTATAAATCATTCAGTCAGCTTGAAACCAGGTCATTTCTCCATGATACTATTTATTGTAAAATATAGGGAGATTGAGAAGTAGGGGATTATGTTTTCCCAAAATGCAGACTTAGAGGCCAAGATTAGGGAGCCTTAACATGACTGTCTGCCATAGTTACTGCTTATAAATTGAGAAATACAGAAAACATCTAAATGTAGCTGCCCATTGTGCATGTCCTGATTCAGCTAACTTTAGATTGATTTTCGTCTCTGACACTGTTTCTATTATAATTTTGCCAGGTATGTTTTTCTTTCTCCCACTTTGTGTAACTCCATCTCACCACCAATCTGCACTGGTATTGGCATTAGATATAAATTCAGAATTGATTAAATCCCTTTAATCATCCAAGTAACTAGAGTTTCTGACTATTCAATATTGAACGTCAATAATACCCTCAGTCACCCACTTCACTGAGTAAGTGTTTTCTAATTCTTTTGGTTCCGAGCTGCAAAGGAGCTGGAACATGAAGCCTGATTCTCTGTTTACATTTTCCCAGACCCAAATATCTTTAATTCTTATCATTCTTTGTGTTCTGAATAAGTATTTAGCCAGTCCATTTTTTTTGTCCCAGAAGAATATTCTTGAATATTGGTTAGTATTCTTTTTACAGCATTGCTTTTTTGCTTTTTCATGTTTTTAACTAATGTCCTCTCTTCCAACAAAGTCATGCATAGGTCTCCTCACTCCCAAATATATAACTCTTTTCCATCCTAACTTGTTTCCCACTGGCTTATAGTACTCTCCAAAGTATTGTAATTCTGAATTTCTCAGTTTGAAAAGATAGTGAACTTATATTATTTACAAAAGTATTTGTTGAACTGGAACCCTGACACACATTTATTTTAATCATCCTCCTAAGAGCAGCATGCATCCCTTGCTTTATTTATTATGCTGTGCAGATTTGAGGATATCTTAAATGTGGAACAAAATCATTACTAAATTATCTTTAATTTCTTCTTAAAGATTTTATCACAGACATCTTTTTATTATCTTTACAGTCAGCGTTAAAATATGTGACTTTCCCCAGTTTGTTCTTCAGGAAAGATTTTCTTGCACGGGAAAATAAAAGTTTAGATCCCTCTCTTTAAAAGGGTAATTTCAGGATGCTGACTCTTTACATGTAAGGTAGAGCACACCTTTACCTTCAAATTTAATACATACATTCCCTTGAATGGAGGTTTTTAAAGAATTAACTAAACTAACCTCCCTATGAGAATATATTGAATATATACATTCAGGGAATATCAAGAATTCTAGCAGAAATAAACATTGTTATGGCTTTTCTACTTCACTACTTTCAGCATTTTTTTCCTGAGATTTTCACATAAAAATTTAGTAAATCCCAATTTTTCACAGAATCTGGATATTACATACACTTCTGAAAATAACTAATCTTTCCAGGCCTTGCATCTTGGTATCCACTAGGGATTAGTTCTAGAGCCACCACAGATGTTACACTCCTGGGTGATCCTGTCCCCTATATGAAGTGGTATAATATTTGCAGAGAAACTGTACATTCTCCTGGGTTTTTAAAACCATCTCTTTAATGTCTAGTGCAACATAATTACTTCTTAGACTGTATTGTATGGGAAATATGACAAGAAGAAAATGTCTGTTCATGTTCAGTAGAGACACATTTTTTTCCCCAAAATTTTGACCCTGGTTGGTTGAATCCATAGAAAAGTAAATCACAGATACAGTGGGTAGAGTAGACAATCATTACCAACCCAGAATAGAGGATAATTTCAGAAAGAACTTATAAAACTGAAATCAATTTCTATCACAGTGATTTTGACACAAATCTTTCTGAGTTTCTTCTCCCAAAAGTAAAAATTTCTACATTGCTCTGTATGTAAAACTAAGTTACATAATGAACGTCTTAACTGATAAAAATGATCAAAGATATTATTTAATATCAGGGAATGTATAGGTGTGTGTTTGTGCGTGCGTGCGTGCGTGTGTGTGTGTGTGTGTGTCTGTGTGTGTGTGTTTATAGAAATATAAGATTATGTCTGGCGATCAGTCTGAAATTTGCCAATTCTTAAAGTTATTTATATTTTTACAAACTAAATGTGCAAAATATCCAGTGATTTTAAGAACCACAACAGATTCCAATGATATGTTGTTTTTTAGAATAAATATGGGTTACTGTTTATTTACTTATCTATTTTTTGTAATAGATTTAAAATTTACCTTTCAAATATTTTTTAAGCTTTTGACCATTCAACAAAATAAGCCAGAAAAGTCTCAAAGACCTTTCCTTTGTCTTGAAAGTTTATTTTTTAGTATTTATCATCTTAATTCTCAAAATATTTATTCAACAAGTCCCATAAAGTCCACTAATTTATTTTCATAAATTGTAATTAATGTTATAATATGTTTTTAAATTTTTAGGTGTGATTACCACAAGTAAATTTTAGAAGATTCATTTTTTTCTTTAGCTATAAACCACACCATGATCCACCCAGATATATTCACAAAAGCATGAAACAAAACCCATTCCAATTTAGTCCCTGCCATTACCACCACACCACCCCACTAACCTCACCTCACTCCACTAATCCCTGTTCATTCCATTGATAATTTATTTATTTATTTAATGGATGGGGAAGTTCTGGAGTTTTAACCCAGAGGCTCTTTACCACTGAGCTAGATCCCCAGCCCCTTCTATTTTATTTTATTTTGGGGAGGCTAGCAGTGCCTCACCAAGGTGTTCTTTTTCCTGCCCAGGAGACTGGAAGCCTCCAGAGAAAATCAGTCAGAAATAATGAGTGAAGAACAAAAGACACAGTCAGAAAAATAGTTTTAAAAGCAGAGCAATTGATAGGTCCAGTTTATTTAAGGGAGTACATCAAAGGCAGAGATAAGGTTTCAAGGCTGGAGTCTTAATGCATGTTGTCTTGAAGTCAGTAGATTGACAGCATCTTGGCAGGTCACTTTGTCTCTGGGAGGCTGTGTAGCTACAGCAGGTTACCCAGTCTCCCATGCTATATGGAACAGGCAGAGCTGAATAGGGCTCACAATGTGTTTGGATGGTCTTGGCCAGAAGAAATTACACAGGAAGTTCCCAGACTCCAGATTCTCCTCTTCACTGGCTGCAATACCAATGCATCCACAAATAGCCCACAATGGCTCTGGACATTTAATTTAATTTAATTTTTTTCATTTTGAGACAGGTTCTCACTAAGTTGCTTAGGGCTTTGCTAAGTTGCTGATGTTGACTTTGAACTTATCATTCTTCTGTCTTAACTTCCCCAGTGGCTGTGATTACAGGTGTGTACCACCATGCCACACAGTTTCTTTTTAACTTGTATCCTATGGGTACACACAATGCCCCACCCACTGTGCTACATCCATGTATGCATATACAAAAGTTGAATCTCTGATTCGTTCCACTGTTTTTCCCATTCACATCTCTTTTTCCTCCTCCTTAACTTCTACTTTACTTATCTTTCCTTTATTTTGATGAAATTCCTCTTTTTCCTTCCTGTCTCTTTTTTTCTTTCTTTTTTTAACCACTCCCCTTTCACTCCTTATTTTTTTATGAGCTTCCACAAATAAAAAAGAACATTTAGTCTTTGACTTTGGGGTACTGGATTATTTAATTTAGCATGATAATGTCCACTTCCACCCATTTACTATCAAATACCATTATTTTATTCTTCTTTATGGCTGAATAATAGTTTATAGTGTATATGTATCCCATTTTCTTTATCCACTCATCTGTGGACAGACTTAGACTGGTTCCATAGATTGACTATTATGAATTGTACTGCTATACACATTGATGTGGTTGCATCCTGATGGTGCACTGATTTGGAGTCTTTGATTGTAATTAGATTTTTGAGGAATCTCCATACTGCTTTCCAGAGAAATTGCACTCATTTCCATTCTCCCCAACAATGTATGAGTGTATCTTTTTTCACATTCTTACCAAGATTTATTGTTACTTGTATTCCTGATAATTGCCAATCTGGCTGAAGTGAAATAAAATCTCAGAGTTGTTTTAATTTGCATTTTTAAAATTCTTTCTATGTCTTGAAAATTAATGCCCTCTCTGAGGTTCACATGGCAAAGATTTTCTCCAATTCTGTAGGCTCTCTCTTCATATTCTTGATTGTTTTCTTTGCTGTAAAGAAGCTTGTTAGTTTGATGCCATCCCATTTAATGATTTTTATATTACTTCTTGCACTTTAGGAGTCGTTAAGGAAGTCAGTTCCTGAAACAAAATATTTGTGTAGGGGGCCTACATTTTATTTTAAGAAAGCTATTTGTTAAAAAGGGTCTTTACTCCAGTGTATTTTTTGGCACCTTTGTCTATCATCAGAAAACTGAATGTATGTGGTTTTGTTTCTGTGTCTTTTTTTTCTAATGCATTGGTCTTCTTGCCTATTTTGGTGCTGTGCTGATTTTGTTACTCTAGCTGTGTAGTATAATTTGAAGTCTGGTATTGTGATGTCTTCTGCTTTCCATTTATCACCAAGGATTACTTTGACTATCCTGGGTCTCATACTTCTCCAAATAAATTTTATAACTGCTTTTCCTAATTCTGTGAATAATGCTATTGGAATTAGTGATTGAGTTGGATCTGCATTATGCTTTTAAATACTATGGACATTTTGACAATATTATTTCTGCCTATCTAAGAACATGGGGGGTCCTTCCTTATTTTAAGTTCTTTCTAAATTTCTTTATTTAGTTTCCTATAGTTTTCATTGTAAATGTCTCTTACCTCTTTTGTTCGGTTGGTTCCCATGTATTATTTTGAGGCTATTGTAAATGGCATACTTATCCTAATTATTATTTTTTTTGCCAGATTTGTTATTAGAGTTTAGGTGAGTGATTGATTTACTGCTTTTGATCTTGTATCATGCTACTTAGCAGAATTAATTTATGAGCTCTAGAAGTCTTCTGGTGTAGTTTTTGGATCTTCCAATTATATGATCATGTCATCAGCAAACAGATAATTCACTCTCCTTCCTATTTGTATCATTTTAATTTTCTTCTCTTGCCTGATTATTCTGGCTAGAGTTTCAAGAACTATGTTAAAAGAATTTGGAAACTGACATCCTTATCTTGTTCCTGTATTTAGTGCTGGGAGCCATCAGCCAAGTAGTTTGGTGGCTCGTACGCGGAACGTCTAAAAATTGGAAGTAAGTGAAATTACTCGCCCCTGAAGGAGAGAAAAAGAATGGGTGAGCATTTCAAAAAACAAAGTGTTCTTGTTCTTATTTATTTTGTTTTTATTTCAAGTTGCCTGTTCCTAGAACTTTCTCAGGCAAACTGGGGAAAATGGTTGACTCAAAGTTTGAAGTTGTTCGCCTCCAAGGAAGAGAAATTATTAGAGAAAGGAGGCAACCCAGTAAGACCAAGAACAATTAGGGCATATGTTGATAAAATACAAAAATGTAGCCCATGGCTTTTTAAAGACCAGTTATTAAATATATCAATGGGACCATCATGGTATCCTGTAGAAGGATTTTTCTTCAACAAGAAAGAGATGGCTAGTTCTGTTTACTACATTTGTCTAAGATCTTGGTTTCTACAAAGTTCTAATTAATTTACAAAGCTAAAGTGTTAAAATATCAACCACTAAATATAAAATCAAGTACTCTTTACTTATTAAGTTCCATAAGGTAATATATTTAAACATTATGTGTGTTTTCATAAATTGGTGAATGGAAAAAAGTTTAATATTGCTTTGGTCTGTGTCTTTGCTAAAACAAGGTTACTAAGAGTTAAGATTCTATCAGGTGAAATTTATATACAAAGAGTATAAGAAGTTTCAGTTGGGTTTCAATTACAGTATTATAGTACCATAAAAAAACATGAAAGTATTTCATCTTATTAAAGTGGAGTAATTTGTCTAAATCAGAAATTTTATAAGGGTTATTTCAGAATGTGAATTTATAAAAAGGGTTAACGGTTAAAAAAGAGATATTAAAAGATTGAAGATGTAAAAATATATTTTAATATGGAAGGTTAAAAGAAAAAGAAATGTTTCTAGATGAGATAATCTCTGTGTGGTAAAGTAAACAGTTGTAAAATGCCATTTAAAAAGATTTTGAGGAAACTAGACTTACTTTAAAAGTTCGAGAAAGGAAGAAAGAAAAAAAAAGATATTTGTACATGGCAGATTGAGACAAAGCTTCTTAATGGAGTAAAAAAGGCCTTTGGTTGAAGGGCAGCCATGTAAACTAACATGAAAGCAATTTAAACATAATCTAAGCCTCGTTTAAAAGAGTGAAGCTGTAGGTGGTGAAAAAGTACATTTAAAAGTACAGTATAGATGATAATTGGAAGGCTTTAAAAGGTTAATTTGAAGGTGGTTAAAATGCCTTCATGACGGAGGAAAGATTGCGTCATTCGAAGCCTAGTTAATCTTAAAAATGGGAAAGGCATATATATCCCCCAAAGATAAACTTAAAATAACCCTTTTTACTCTAAACTTTTTAAATTTGGATTCATCAGGACTTAGTGCTGCGGAAAGACATATGTATCCAAAAAAATGTTCATAAGCCTAAGGTACTTTGGAAAGATATTCTAACAGGACAATGGAAAGGTCCTGACCCAGTGATTGTCTGGAGTCGGGGTTCTGTTTTTGTTTTTCCTCAGGGAGAACAGCAGCCGATTTGGATTCCAGAAAGACTAACTAAAGCAATTTCTACGGACCAAAAAGAAGATGATTTGACTCAAATCCATAACAGCTGATATCCAGAACTCCAGCTTGGCCATTCTTACATTTGCAACAGTGATTAACCAGGGTGCTTTTTTCAATATCTATTTTATTATTGCATTTTTCCACATCATAAGGTCCTATTTTTACTTTTGAGCTCATACAGACCTAGGTTAATGTTTTTCTGATCAGTTTTATTTTTTGACTGTGGAGTTTTTAAACATTGCAATGGAGATTTCACCTAGGTAAAGCTACAAGGCCTTTATTATTGACTTATGTGTTGTACTCTTGTGTTTTGTGTTGTATGTCTGTGTGTGCGTATGTCCATATTTCATATATGAGGAGCGCTCATGAGAAAATGGATCCGAATTATTTTTTTTTATTCATGTGATTTAAATGGCTTAATTTAAATTAGGTAAACAGCTGTTAAGGATTGTTTTTAAAGGTGGTTAACAGATCTGCTTGTTTACTAATTTAAATCAGGTAAACAGCTGTTAAGGGTTGTTTTTTAAGGAGGTTAACAGATCTGTTTGTTTACTTTCACCTTTCCTTTTCATTATATTTAATAATTCTTTTCAGGATAATGTCTCTTTAGCATCATTGCCAGAATTCCTATCTTCATTCCAATGAATATAAGTCAACAAGTATGCTCAATCAAGGAGTCAACTTACTTTGGGAGGAAATGGACTTTGGGAGGAGATGGACATATTGATAGATTCCTCCATTTTGAACCGCTTGCAGAACTTGCCTGGACTATGTAACTACGTTTAGTGCAGCAAATTGTGGTAATGCTGGCATATCTTTGCTGATGGTGTCACCAGTGATGCAATTTTTATTTCCTTGCCAGTGCACCACACGTTAATTGTGGAAATGCTGGCATATCTTTGCTGATGGTGTCACCAGTGATGCAATTTTTCCAAAGGAACTGTCAATTGGCTTGGTGTCGTGGCATTTCTGTATCCTCCTCCCTTATGCTAGTGATGGTCTAAATTTGGGGGCCAATGGCTATATGCTGGACCGGTAGTCAGTGATGGGTATGATCCAATTGCCGTGGTATCAACCTAAGACAGGAGGCTGATGCCTAAAGGTCAGTTTTCCAATGACGGGTAAGGACCATATGTTGAATTGGACAACCTACCAGGCACGGTCCTTAAGCCACATTAACCTCACTCCCCCACTGGCACCAAGGCCAAATTTGGGGGCCAACAGAGGTGAGGCAAAGAACCTCACCCCCCCACTGGTGTTTTTGCAGTGGTATCAACCTAAGACAGGAGGCTGACGCCTAAAGGTCAATTTTCCAATTACGGGTAAGAACCATATGTTGAACTGGACAACCTACCAGGCATGGTCCTTAAGCCACATTACTTGTTGTTTAATTAATCAGATGGGGGGAGATGCTGGGAGCCATCAGCCAAGTAGGTATGACAATTTCCTTGCCAGCATACTCCCATGCTGTCTAGTGGAAGGACTCGTGGAAATAGGACATTTTGCAGGGACATTGCATGTAAGGTGACCTTGCTCAAGGACCAGGGCGGATTCGTGTTTAGGGTGTTCCCGGTTTAGCATAATAGGAGATTAGGGTGTTCCCCGTTTAGAATAGGGTGTATCCTGCTGCCTGAGTTCCTCTTGAGTTCTTAGGGTCAAAGAGTATATTTGGGAGACAGAAGCCCAGTGGAGTGGTGGATTTGGGCAGAGAACGTGGATTTCCCCAGAACGTGTTTGTAGACGGCTGGTGTGAGTTCGGGAATAAAGAATTGCTGTTTGAATCTACAAGCTGTGTGGAGGCTCGTGATTTGTGCCCAGCCAGAGACTGCGGCAATTTAGAGGAAATGCTTTCAGTTTTTCTTCAGTCAGTAAAAATGTTGGCCTTGGGTTTGTCATATATAGCCTTCACAATATTAAGTTCCTTCTACCTCTAGTTTTTCCAGTGTTTTAAACATGAATGTGTCCATATTTGTCAATTGCTTCTTCTGCATCTATTGAGATAATTATGTTATTGTTGACCTTGACTACATTTATGTGGTGAATTACATTTATTGATTTCTGTACCCACTTGATCATGGTGTACTGTCTTTTTAATGTGTTGTGTGCAGTGTGTCAATATTTTGTTTAAAAAATTATGCAGGGCTGGTGTTGTAGCTCAGTGGTAGAGTGTTTTCCTAGCATGTTTGAGGCAGTGGTTTGATTTTCACCACCACATATAAATAAATAAAATAAAGGTATATTGACTATAAATATAATTTATGCACATGTTTATCAAGAATTTAGTCTGAAGTTTTCTTTGTTTATGAGTCTTTGTTTTCAGTATCAAGGTGTGAGCTTCAGGAGGTCCCTCCTTTTCTATTTCATGGAATAATTTGAAGAGTGTTGTTATTGTTTCTTCTTTTAAGGTCTGGTAGAATTCAACTGATAATCCATCCAGTCTGTGCTTTTATTTGTTGGAAAGCTTTTGGTTACTGCTTCAATTTTATTACTTTATATTGATCTGTTTAAGTTTTCTATTCCCTATGGTTCCATTTAAGTAAGGAATTTGTCAATATTTTCAAGATTTTCTAGCTTATTGGAATATAAATTTTCAAAATAGTTTCTGATAATCCACTGGATTTTAGTAGTGTCTGTGGTGATATATTCTTTTTCAGTTTGGATTTTATTAATTTGAGTTTTTCTCTTTATTTTGGAGAGTTTAGCTAACAGTTAATCAATTTTTCTTTCTCCTCTGAAAAAACCAACACTTCATTTTGTTGATATAATTTTTTAACATCTCAATTTCATTGATTTTGTGTATGATTTATATTATTTTCTTTCTTCTACTGATTTTAGTGTGTTTTTTTCCAGCTTTTTCTAGAGCCTTTAGATGTAATGAGATTATTTGTTTGGTATCTTTCTATTCTTTGGTATATAAATTCAATGGTATAAGCTTTCCTCTTAGAACTACATTCATATTGTCCCAAAGATTTTGATATTTTGTATCACTATTTTCATATACTTCTAAGATTCTTTCTCCCCTTATTTCTTTTACTATTCATTTGTTATGGTTTGTATGTGAGGTATCCTCCAAAAGCTCATATGTGAGACAATGCAAGAAGGTGTAGCGGTGAAAGGATTGATGGAGCCCTGAAAGCCTTGATTTAATCAGTAACTTTATTCTGCAATGGGATTAACTGGGTGGGGCTACAGGTGGGTCGGGTGTCGCTGGAAGAGGTGAGTCATTGGATGGCATGGCTTTAGGGTATATATTTTGTATCTAGTGAAGTCTCTGCTTACTGATCATCATCTGAGCTGCTTACCTCTGCCATGCTCTTCTATCATGATGTTCTGCCTCCCTTTCAGCCCCAAGGAATGGAGCCACTACCTATGGATTGAGGCCTCTGAAACCCTGAATAGCCAAATAAAATTTTCCTTCTTTAAAATTGTTCTTGTTGGGTCTTTAAGTCACAACAGTGAAAAAGCTAACTAAAACTCCATTTATCATTCAAAAGGTTACTATTTAAGTTTCAGGTTTTAGAATGGACTCTGTTTTTTATCTTATTGTTGACTTTTAACTTTGTTCCCTTATCTGTTAGAATGCAACATAGTATCTCTATTGTTTTGTATTTGCTATAATTAATTTTGTGACATAAAATATGGTCTATCATAGAAAATGTTCTATATGCTGCTGAGCAAAAACTAAATTTAGATATTGATGGATAAAATATTCTATAGATGTCTGTTAGGTGAATATTATTAATTGTATTTTTTTGGTTTGTAGAATCTTTAGTTTGTATCTCAGTGATCTATCCAGAGATGTGTTAAAGCCAGCCAGTATTATTTTTTGTGGTCTATTTGATTCTTAATGTTGAAAAGGATTTGATTGATATGCATAGGTGATCTTTTATTTGGGGCATAAATATTTATGCTTATTATATCTTGTTGACTTATTATTTCCTTAAGTAGTATGAATTGACCATCTTTGTCTCTTCTGATTAATTTTGGCTCAAGGTCAAATTTATCTGAAATATGAATAGCTACCTCTGCTTGGTTATGAGTACGATTTGCATGATACATCTTTTCTCATTTGTTCACCTTCAGTTTACCAATGAGGTAAGTTTCTTGCAGACAGAATATTGCTAGGTCTTGTTTTTTAATCCAATCTACCAGTCTATGTATTTTGATTGAAGAGTTTAGACCATTTATATTCAATGTTATTATTGAGAGATGATTTTTATTTCCCACCATTTTGATTTATTTGTAATGTTTAAATTGGACTTGATTCTACATTAATTATCTAATATTTTAGTGTAATTCCTCTCTATTCTGGTTTTCATTTTTATTTCTTATTTTTTCTTTATAAAATATTTTGTTGGGTATGACTTGTAGTGCAGGTTTCTGGTTATGAATTTTTTAACTTATAGTTATCATGAAAGATTTAATATCATCTACAATTCTGCAGCTTAAGTTGCTGAATATAGTATTCTTTGCTGGCATCCATTTTCTTTCAAGCTTGGTATATATTATTCCAAGCCCTTTGGGATTTTAGGGTCTGTGGAGAAATCAGTTGAGATCTGGAATGGTTTACCTCTAAATGTGACCAGCCATTTTTTTTCCATGCAGCTTTTAAAATTGTATCAAAACTATTCTTATTTTGTATGTTAAGCATTTTATTATAATGTGTCCTAGAGTGAATCTATTATGATTATTTAGAGACCCATATGCTTCTAGTATTTAGATTTTCATCTCATTCTTAAGGTTTGGTAACTTTGCTGATATTTCATTGAAAAAAATGTGCATCCCTTTAGCTTGTACTTTAGAGCCTTCACCTAGCTCAGTGATTTTTAAATTTGGCTTTTTGTTGTAATCCCAGAATTCTTGAAGTTTCTTATAATGGTCTCTTAACATATTTTCTTTATGGTCAACTTTCTTTTCAGAATTATGTACTTTGTCTTCAAGGCCTTGAAAAATCTATATTTAAAGTAGTCTAAAATATTGGAGGTGATTTCCACTGGATGTTTTTTTTTAATAATTAGGCTTTGAACCCAGGGGTGCTTAACCACTGAGCAACATCCTCAGGCCTTTGTAACTTCTTATTTTAAGACAGGGTCTTGTTAGTTACCTACAGCTTCACTATGTTGTACGAGGTGTCTTTGAACTACAAATTCTTCTGCCTTAGTCTTTCATGCCACTGGAATTAGAGGCATGTGTCACTGTGTCCAGCTGGATTTTTAGTTTGGTTTATTCAGTTTTTAATTTCCAGGTTTTCCTTTTGGTTCTTTTACAGAATTTATCTCCATTTTTTGTGACTTTTTTTTTTTTTTTTTTTTTGTATTTTCTTTCTAATTTTATTACTTGCATTTGTTTTTAGCTCACGGTACATTTTAAATCTGCATTTTCTAAATTTTTTCTCCAATGTTTCTTCCACTTTGGTGTTAATGTAGTTGGCTGTAGAAGCATTACAGATTTGGGGGAAATTTTTTCCCCTTGTTTTTTCATATTGTTTATATGTCTACCAATATAATGGGATAGTTGTCACTTTTTATTTTAAGCAAAGTCTACTTTGTGAGCTTCTTTCTCTTAAGAGCTCTGGGTTGGGTGAATATCCAGATATCAATACTTTAAGTCAATATGTGACCTCTGCTGATTTCAATATCAGTATCCATTTAAGACATGTCACTGAACCCTATTTACTGTAATTGTTTCAGAGCCAAGCCTCATACTATTCAACCCTATGAGTATCAAAAATCTTGGTATTGTTCTCCACAGTTTCTCAAATCTAGGTATAAGCTTGTAGTAAATGTCTGTAATACATCAAAAATTAATTTACTAAATTTAATGAACCTGGTAGCTCATTAAATAAGGGATAAAGGGGGGGGGGAAGAAGATTTGTGCAAAAAGGAGTGAGAAAGAGAGAGAATAAAAAGAATAATTCACAATACGATAGGAGACATGGATGGTGGTTATTTGAGGCAATAGCAGAGAGTGCTAGAGGATGAATAGTGGCAAGAGGAGTTAGTATAAACTAGTTATATGAAAGTAAACATAGAAAGATTGATTCCAATTAATGTTATAAACTATTAAATTAAATACATGTACATTGGTTGAAAGTACAATGTTGACCATTGAGGTCAGAGCTATCGTTTATATTAAAAAAGAATTACTTTTAGAATCAAAGTTGACATTAGAGTTATTGATAGTAAACCATGTCAAATTAAAAAAAAATATTATTGAATCTTGGTTTGTATTTCATTAGGGTCTGGACATTTAGCAGATGTCCATCAATCTTTGACTGTCACTCTCTCCAGACTTTCTGGGACACATGAGCCAATTCTTTAGTTGTTATGAATCTCCCACCAATGGATTCAGATCAGATTCTTAAGCAGTCACAGTGAAAGGGCCTTCTGTTACTGACACTGTTGTTCTTGCCACATTTTAAATTTTTGTCTGCCTTTTCAAATGGTTTTAAATGGATGAACTTAGGAGATTTTCCCTGCCTTTTTTCCTCTGCTGTTCCTTCCTCCATCCCCCATCCTCTTTCAAATTTGGGGTAAGGAACCACTGTGCTTATTTTCTACTCTGATAACTGAACTTCAAGTCTCTCCAGGTCTCAGACTTTTTCATATTAAGACTTGGAGCATTTATTTTGTCACCTACTTCTCAACTCTGTTTTTCCATCACTGCCTCCTTTCTCTGTTCTGAGGAGTTTCTGTAATCACTGCCTAGCTCATTTCCTCCATCATCATTCCTCAGAACATTAAATCTTTTAATGATAAATATTAGAATACCATTTGGATCTAGAGTTATATCAACAAAAGATATTTATATTGCTGTCCTTCAAATGTAGCCCTTAGCCTGATGAGGAAGTGGGAAAAAAATTTCTGGTGATTCAAGACAATGCATTTGCTTCCTGGTAAAAACAGATTAAATCATTGTTCTGAGTAATGTTTGGGTTACAGGTTCATGATTGGTGATCATAATTATACCTTGGTGGATAAAAGATTGCAGTAATCACACCAAAATCATTCCTGAGAAATGGGCCTAGCAAGTATAATCCCTTAAAGAGCATTAATTGACACTTTGGGACTTAAAATTCCAATGGCCCCAATGGAGGAAAACATGTCACATTTCTCATTTGTTTGTAAGGCCCCTATTGCTCTAAGGTAAGTGTCCATCCCCTGATACTCTGATGATTCTAATGAATTTCTCCTTCTGGACAAAAAAATATATCTTTAGGAAAGTCAGGCCTCCCTTCTGTAGCAGTAATAATCACAATTGTTTATAAGATTCTGCTTTACTAAATTGGTATAGCAGATTAGAACTTAAGGTCTAGGTACCTATTTATGCTGCTGATTTCAAGAACAATCCTAGTGACCAGGTCTTTCACACTTGATGAGGGATAGAAAGGGAAGACAACATACAGGGAATGTGGACAGACACAAGGAGGACAGAATTAAAAGGTGTTGCTCAGGTATCACTTAAGTACTATGTAAGACTATGATAGAATAATATGATCATGATTAAAATGTCAGTCAATGATAAAGGGATTGGGAAAAGCAACTGCTTTCCCTTTGACAGTGCTGACTCCTATACATAGAATTTATCCTCAGCTCACAAAACTAACTTTTGATAAGGTCTTCATTTCATATTTTCTACAAAGGAGAAAATGAAATCATGAAATTTGTGCCTTTTCACTGCTTGCAGCTCTTTTACTTCATATCGCTTTCTTTAATATGCTAAAAAAGTTAACTCATAGCTCCCACTTAGTTCTTGTTAATCCATTAGGTCATGGAGACAACTGTAGAAAAAAAGAAGGAGAAAATTACAACTCCATCACAGGAAGTATAAGGTTTGGGAAAATATCTTCGAAAATTTTTATCATTCCTCAACTGGCAGTGACCTCCAAGTGAAGGAATCTTCATGGTTTACTCTTTAGTGTTGTTGTTTTTTATTAAGCTATAGGTTTTAAGAAAAGTCATTTTTAAGATGGCATGACTGGCTATCCTTATAGTGTGAAAGGATTAGGATAACAACCTGTTAGTGATTCTTTACCTTAACAATATCATTAAGAACTATCAGGTCTGAATTGGTCTTGCAGTTTTGGTACCAAATAGTTCCTGATTTTCCTGTTTATATTCAATCCAGTAGGTGGTCCTGACATCTTTTACAAGAGTTGAATTTTAAAAATATGAGCATCTAAGAGAACCCTAAACCAGGAAATCAGGTGTGGCTCTCCTGTGATTTCTTTCTTTTCCTTTCATAGTTACTTGGGAACTGTGAGAGAAAAAAAAATTGTCCATGTGAGGAGAACTGAAGGATGTGGCAAAATTGGAGAAGGAGAAGGATTCAGGGAGCAAAAGGGAGTTTTAAACCCTGGGTTAGTATGAATTTTCACAGTAACTATAAAACAAAAAACAGTACTAATCTTTCTGATAAAAAATTAAAAACTGACAGATTAAAAAGATTCACTTAAGATTCATAACTTTGTGGGGCTAAAGTTGTGGTGCAGTGGTAGAGCATATGCCTGGCACGTGTGAGGTCCAGGGTTTGATCCTTAGCACCACAAATAAACAATAAATAAAGTAAGAGATGCATTTACAACAAAAATTTTTAAAAAGAGTCATAACTTTATGAAATATAGTTTATTTATTTATTTATTTTTAGAAAGAGAGAGAGAATTTTTTAATATTTTTTTTTAGTTTTCAGTGGACACAACATATTTATTTTATTTTTATTTTTTTTTATGTGGTGCTGAGGATCGAACCCAGTACTTCGTGCATGTCAGGCGAGCGCACTACAGGTTGAGCTACATCCCCAGCCCCTGTAGTTAATTTTTAACAAAAACAAGATTCACTAGGTGCAGCATATTATGAAAAAAAACCTATTTACCAGTTTTATTAAATATAAACAATCCTCTTTAAATGAGAGATAAAATTATGTAAGAGTTAAAGCCTATGCTGAAGATTTAAATATTGTGTAAGTTTTTGTCCTAGAGAAAAATTCATTCAGGTACAAAACATCCTGAAGCCCAGTGCTTTCATACTTCTCAGCTTTCATATTCCCAATTCTGCTATCATCAGGTTCCTCTTCAGTGTTCTGCTCCTCAAACATTTATTTCACTCTAGATTTTTTTCAGTGAATTTTTATCTTTCTAAAATTTTCTCTTTTAAAATTTTTTTTAGAGTAACACATTCTTCAGGAATCATTCTAACACTTTTTTTTTTTTTTGCATGAGGAGGTACTAGGGATTGAATCCAGGGCACTTAACCCCTTAGCTACATCCCCAGCCAACCCACTTCCCACCCCTTTTATATTTTATTTAGAGACAGGGTCTTACTGAGTTGCTTAAGGCCTCACTAAGTTGCTGAAGCTGGCTTTGAACTTGTGATCCTCCTGCCTCAGCCTCCTGAATCACTGAGATTTAGAGGCCTGCTAATGTGCTTGGTTATTCTAACACTCTTGTCTCCAGATTTCTAGCTTTTGTAAACGCTTAACACTCATGAGTTTATGTGGATGTGACTATGTCCCATTTTGCTGCTATCTCAATTCAAAATGTATTTTCATTTAGTGCTTTGAGTGGAAGTAATTGAATCAGAAGTAAGGCTCTCCTCGAAGTTCTATAAGCATATCTAATTGAATCTAAATATAATATATTCTGTGTAAGAATACTTAAATCACCATCAAATTTGATGTTCTTCATCATGTATTTCATCCATATGTGTGATTACCTGAATAGGAATTCAGTGATATAACCAGATAAGTGGCAGTAAACTAAAAATGCTGAAAACTAAAGTCACTTATTAATAAAGATGATTTGATACATGAAAATTGTCTTCCCTCAGTAGATCAGGCATTCTAATCTTCAATTACCATTATTCAGATATCTCTCTAAAATAAATGAAAAGTCAATAGTTTAAAAGTTATGACATATGAAATTTAAAAACTGAGTGTTATTTCCTTATATAACTCTTTATTCAGTAATATTTCAAGCTGACATAAATAGTACAAAGCATTACATTTTTCTTTTAACCAGACTACATTTTCATATGAACATTTTATTTTACCTCTAGCTTTATATCTTATTTTCTATTATCTATTGATCATCTGTTTATACATTTATCTGCCTATCAGTCTATGATATATAATATCCACTGGTGTACTTGGAAGATGTGGCATTTACTGCTAAATACTTCACTGTTTATTATCTAAGAAAAAGGGCAGTGTTTTACATAATTTCTGTATGGATATCAAATTCAGTAAATTAAATAAGGGGATAATATTATCTAATTGCTAGTGCATATTCAGATTTCCTCAGTTGTGTTAATAATGTTGTTAGTAGCTATTTTTTCTCATATATGGCCACCTATTGAGATATCCTGCCTTGTTTGTCTTTTTTAATTTGGACCACTTCCTCATTCTCATTGCCATCATTGACCTTTACAATTTAAAGGTTACAGACTATATGCTTAATTTCAATTTGAGTTTGGGTTATGTGTCTTCATTATTAGAAATAAGCTCTGTATTTTTGGTAGTAAGATCTCTGAAATTACACTGCATCGTGTTCAGAGAATCACATCAGCAGCTACATATTGTTAGCTTGTCTTAAAACTGGTGATGTTGACAAGTGTCATGTTATAAGGGTGTCCACCATGTCCTTCCACTTTTTACTTTGTAATTAGCTAGTTTTTTTTTGGTTGCTGTTTTTTTTTTTTTTTTTTTTTTTGTGTGTGTGTGTGTATGAGGAAATAATTTAGACCTTCTAAATACCTTCTTAATGTGTCCTTCTGGTTCTTGAACCATGTCTTTATGATGTGTGTGTGTGTGTGTGTGTGTGTGTGTGTGTGTGTGTGTGTGTTTATGTGACTGTTTTCTGCAGGTATCAGAAAACAAATGATGATGGAAAAATTCAATGGTACCTCTGAAGACTATTTCATTCTATTGGGTTTTTCTAATTGGCCTCACCTGGAAGTAGTTCTTTTTGTGTTGATCTTGATATTCTACCTGATGACACTGATAGGCAACATGTTCATCATCATCTTGTCTTACCTGGATTCCCATCTTCATACTCCCATGTACTTCTTCCTCTCAAATCTCTCTTTTCTGGATCTCTGCTACACTACAAGCTCTCTCCCACAACTGCTGGTGAACTTGTGGGGCCCAGAGAAGACCATTTCTTATACTGGTTGCATGGTTCAACTTTATTTTGTCCTTGCCTTAGGAGCCACAGAGTGTATCCTGTTGGTGGTGATGTCCTATGACCGTTATGCAGCTGTGTGTAAACCCTTGCATTACACTGTCCTCATGCACCCTCGATTCTGCCACTTGCTTGCTGTGGCTTCTTGGGTATGTGGTTTTACCAACTCAGCAGTTCATTCTCTCTTTATCCTCTGGGTACCCCTCTGTGGAAATCGTCAAGTGGATCACTTCTTCTGTGAAGTACCAGCACTCCTGCAATTATCCTGTTTTGACACTCGTGCTAATGAGCTGACTCTCATGGTCACCAGCTCTATTTTTGTTCTTGTACCTCTTATCCTCATTTTCACCTCCTATGGTGCCATTGCTCGGGCAGTACTGAGGATGCAGTCAACTACTGGACTTCAGAAAGTCTTCAGGACATGTGGAGCCCATCTTATGGTGGTCTCCCTCTTTTTCATTCCAGTTATGTGCATATATCTTCAACCATCAACTGAAAATTCTCAAGACCAAGGCAAGTTCATTGCTCTGTTTTATACTGTTGTCACACCTAGCCTCAACCCACTCATCTATACCCTCCGAAACAAAGATGTAAGAGGGGCAGTTAAGAGACTAATGGGGCAAGAATAATCTGTATGACTCTGACATTCATAGTATAATGGTGTATCTCTTCACCAATGGTTCATCCATCCATCCATTCAGCCACTTTACTCACTCAACACTTATTGAACAACTACTCTTACCAGGCCACAGAGTTCTTCCTAACATACATTAATAAAACATAATCTACCTAAATAGCATTCAATTATGGAGAACACAGCTATGTAAATCAAGACCAAATATCAACAGTTGTTTTTCCATATTGCAATCCAAAAGAATTCAAAGTCTTTTTAAATTGAAAATGATTCAGAAATTTCTTGTAACTATTGATGTAATAGCAGTTCATAATTTTAATGCAAAGTCAATGTGCTCAATTGAAATCATCTTTACAATAAGTCTTCTAATTTCTTGCTTTTTAGGCAGAATACTTTGTCTTGTGTTTTTAGTTTAGGTATACACATAGCAAAATACCTTAACTATTTCTCTCCATTACTATTCTTTGTTGCATATAGCTATGACTTGAATATGATTTCAGTTTGTCACTATAGATTCATGTACTGGAATGCACTGTTGCCACTGTGACAGTACATGAGAATCTGTGCCTCAAGGAACTTTACTTAAGAAGCAAAATTGAAGTCATTGTTGTCCTAGATAAGAATGGATCCTCACAGTGCACACTGCCTATACTCTACAAATTCCTTCTCCCATCTACAGAGATTTCTTTAAATATTTTTCCACTTCACTTAATGCATAGGCCTGTGCAATATATTTCTTATGCTCAATTATGTCTTTTTGTTACTCTGCAGGACAGGATTATTGGCACAAACGTGTAACCACATAATTATAGATAATATCTGTTTTTTTGTCTTAATGACTTTATATTCATGATTTCTAACTGTGTTTTATAACATGGAGCTGAAAAAGTAACTGGTCATTGTATCATTGTATCATCTAGAGACCAATTGTGCCAGGGCAATGTGGTAGGTTGCAGGCAGGCCACAGCAAATGTCCAGAAACAGTTTGGGTGACATGATTGTTGGGGAAAGCTTGGAAGACATGAGTTAATGGTCCAGTCAATTGTTGCATACTAAGGATAGCACCTCCATTCCCTATGATGCTTTCCAAGTAATGCCTCTTCTCATTCACAGTATTTTGTTCCTTGATGGCCATATTCTTTTCACAGTACCTTCATTTCCAGGCCTGTTCCTGTTGAGAAAAGGTTTTTAATGTTAGGCCACAGAAGCAATGACCTCCTCAGCATTAGCTTGCTTGTATGACCAGCATCCCAGGGAGAAAATGACCTGAGGTACCTGCAAGAAAGTAGCTTTTTACAGATAACACTAACTTGACCTAATTCTCCATATGTAAAATAGAAACCCATTGTTCTTTAAGATAATATGCATCTGAATTCTGTGGTCAAGCTTGCTCTTATTTTCCCCTTATCTTGGCTAAGTTTTGGAGAACTGAAAGGGAACATTTAGAGACATGAAATTTTACTGCCCCATTTTGCTTTAGGGATGATACAGTCATCATGTGTTATGACAACATCAAGTAATTTGAAAGATTATACACTGAAAATTACAAATCACCAAGGACAAATTGTAATTCCATAACCATAAACAGCTTATAGAAAAGTTGTGAAAGTTGCACAAAATCTTACCATAGACTTTAACCAGATTTTATCAATGTAAATATTTTAGAGAGTATTTTTCCATGCTATCTGTGTAATAATATAACATTAAAATACACTTAAATTATTCTCTATATATGACAATAAAATGTTAACATACATTTAAGAATGTTTTCTATATTATAGCACATTTTCTTCAGATGATCACAAGAGTATTTTTCTGCAGAAAATACTTGAGCCAGTATCAGAAATGAGAGATTTGTCTCAGTCTCTAATTTGGAACATTCCTCACTATTTCTCTGATTATTATGATCTTAAAGGTTTTGAAGATTACAGGCCAATTATTTCACATAATATCCTTGTATATAAATTTCTTTGCTATTCATGCATGATAACATTGAAGTTACTCATTTTGTGTGGGAATACACAGAGATGTTATTGTGTCCTCCTCTGCCTTCTATTAGAGGTATATGGTATTCATTTATTCCACTAGTGATACTAACTCCAATTCTTTCTTTAAAATGTGTCTACATTTTTACTAAAAAGTTAACTTGTCTACCTTGGTGTATCATGTTGCAAAATATGTTGATATGAGGTGTAGTTTTTTGTTTTTGGAGTAATCTCCAGTCATAAGTCTATTAACAAACATTCTTTATAATCCTTCCCAGAAACAATGATTTCTGTGGTGGTTGCCAGATGGAAATTTTTAAAATTATATCCATATTTATTTCTTGATGTGGTCAGATGAATAATGTCTCCTGCTTTCTCAAAATATTCACATTCTGATCACTGAAACATTTAATTACATATAGACTTACATTACAAAAGGGTTAAATAAAGGGTCTTGAAATGGAAATACTGTCCTAAATTCTTATGAGGGGAAGATGGAGAATGTAGAAAGAACAGGAGATACTATGTTGCTGACAGATAGAGGCAGAGGCCAGGAGGCAGGGACAAAGTGTCTTCTGGAAGCAGAAAAGTGAAGAAATAGATTCTGTCCTGAAGGTGGCAGAAATAATTCAGTGCTGCAGTCTTAATTTAGTCTCTTCTAGAAATACAACATAATAAACTTTTATGTTTTAAATAATAAATTCTTGGCAATTTGGGAAAGCTGCAATAGAATACTAATATAGTTGGCATTATTTTCCTTTTTTTAATTTTTTCCCCTTTTTCCTGTGTGTGTATGTGTGTGTAGGTTTATTTGTATTTGTGTATGCATAGGTTTATGTGTGTGTGTATTATATCATCTATTATCTAGCTATCTATGTTACATCATATTTTAATATAAACTTTGGATTTATATTGTATCCTAAATTTGATGCTGGGATAGTCACTGATTAGTCAATGAGGAAATTTTCTAGCTGGCTCATATATTTTTTTGAGATGTCCCTATGTTTCTTAGAACATTTCCTTACCTTATGGTAAAGTCAAATGATCTTGACCAAGTTGACTATTCTTTATGAGAGAGAATTGCTGTTTGTCTTAGGTCATGTGATCTTTCCTCTGATCTGAGAAGTGGGGCTTCTTTAATGAACAATTCACCAGAAATACCTAGGTAGACAAAACCAAAAGATGGTAATATTGTTGATAAATATTTATTAGTTATAATATTACACTCCTTGTCTCTTCCAGGAAATAATTTTTTTGTATTGTGCTTGAAAATGATACAGAATTGAAGAACAACTACTGGCTATTGGTTTGGGAGCTACCACTTGAGCCACATCCCCAGCCCAGAAAGTGTTGTTTTAATAGGAAAATTTAAGACTACAGAAAAAAAGTAATTGTGAATAAACACTGTACTCTAGCAAACTGCCTTTTATTTTCTCATAATAAAATATGAGACATATGAAAACATATGAAATTGTTTCCCCCAAGTACTATAACCAAACAAACAAACAAAAAAAAAAAACTGAGGATCATGGATAGTAGGATACAGGTTTCTCACTGTTGATAAGAAAAAGTACAGATAAGCAAGAAAGTACAGCTGAAGTGATCTGTGATTTACAGAGTTAGAGTCAGAGATAATAGTGTGACCTCAGGTTTACACATACACACACACACACACACACACACAGAGAAATAGAAATAGAAATAATCACATACATATGTGTATACATGAGTTGGTGCATATAAATAGATTATATAGCTCTGTCTTCTGAAATAGCAAGGAATCAATGTCACTCCATACAATATGCATATAAAAATTGACCATCAATTTTTTTCTTTCTTTTTTCTTTTTGATTTTTTTTGCCTGGCCACAGTTTTTATTGGTTCTTTTTAGTTGTAAATAACAATAGATTATAGTATTGGCATAATATAGGAACATGAATTAGGATTTATTCTAATTTATATTTATTAAAAATTTAAAGTATGACATAACTAAACTGAAAGGAATGGAATATAAATAATACTGACCTAAAATAATTTTTTAAAGTGTTTTTTTGAATGGAAAATTTAAGACTACAGGCAAAAGTAATTGTGTGCGTAGTATTTCTCCTTCCTTTCCCCACATTCTACCCCCTCTTACTTTACCCTTATTCTATTAATCTTCTGCCATTATTTACACTTCTTAAAAAGTAATGTCTTGTGAATGCCCATGATGGTGAGATTCACTGTGGTATATTCATATATGTATATAGGAAAGATAGGTCAGATTCATTTCACTGACTTCCCCTATTCCATTCCTTCTCCTTCCTTTCATTTCTCTTTGTTTAATCTTACAGTCTTACTTTTTTTTCTTTTTAAAAAATCCCTTGCTGTTTATTTGGCATTGTTATGCATACTGAAGAAAATATTCAACCTTATATTTTTGGGGACTGGCTTATTCATTCACCATTATTTACCAGCAAATACCACAAAGTCGTAGTTATTGATAGCTAACTAATACTCCATTGTGTATATATACCACATTTTCTATATCCATTCATCTGTTGAGGGACACCTAGTTTATCTCCTTAGCTTAGCCTTTGTGAATTGAGCTGCTATATACATCGATATGACTGTGTCAACGTAATATGCTCATGTTAGATCTTTTGAATGTATACCAAGGACTGGGCTGCTGGGTCAAATGGTAGTTCCATTCCTAGTTTTTTGAGGAATATCCATACTTCTTTCCAGAGTGGTTGCACTAATTTGCAGTCCTACCAGCAATGTATGAGTGTACCCTTTCCCCTACATTCTCACTAACATTTATTGTTATTTGTATTCTTTATAATTGCCATTCTGAATAGAGTGAGATGGAATCTCAATGTAGTTTTAATTTGCATTTCTTTAATGGCAAAGGTGTTGAACATTTTTCATATATTTGTTGACAGTTTGTATTTCTTTTTCTGTGAATTGCCTGTTCAGTTCCTTTGCCCATTTATAGATTGAATTATTGGGTTTATTTATTTATTTATTTATTTATTTTTAATTTTACTTTTTACATGTTAAGAATCTTATTGAGGAAGGCAATTCCTGAGCTCATAGTTTGATACCATCCCATTCATTTGTTCTTGATTTTTGTTTTTGTGCTTCAAGAGTCTTGTTGAGGAAGTTGGTTCCTAAACTGACGTGATGGAGAGTTAAGCCTACATTTTCTTGTACTTGGCACACACAGTTTTTGGTCCAATGCCTTGGTCCTTTATCCACTTCTAGTGTGAGTTTTGTGCAGGGTGAGATAAGGGTCCAATTTCATTCTCCTACATATGGACTTCCAGTTTTCCCAGAACCATTTGTTGAATAGGCTCTTTTCTCTACTTTATGGTGACTTTAGTATGTGATGCCTGTATTTATGTGGGTTTGTCTCTGTGTCTTTATTCTTTTCCATTGGTCTTCATATCTGTTTTGGGGCCAATACCATTCCATTTTCATGAATATCTAGATGATGATATTTTAATTCAACATGTGACCTCTGCTGATCCAAATATCAGCCCCACTTTAAGAGATACAACTGAGCCCTATTTACTATAATCACTTCTGTGCCAAGTCTCATGCTATTCAACCTTGTAAGGATAAAAATTCATTGCAATTGTTTTTTGAAGTTCCTCAAATTCAGGTATAAATATAATAAAATTCTGAAATACTTCAAAAATTAGTGGTTAAATTTAGTAAACTTACTATAATCTTAAGGAGTGTTAAAAGAAGGGAGGAAGAAAGTTTGTACAAATTGGGGAGAGGAACAAGGGAAAGAAGGAAAGCTATAAACAGCTAAAGTACACCAAGGTGGAAAGGCAGAAAAGATGAATTGGTGTTGTTTGAAATAATAACAGGCAGTGCAAAAGAATGAGTTGGGTTTAAGAGAAGCTGGTATAAACTAGAGCCAGGAAAATAAAAATAGAAAGACAGATTTCAATTAATGCTATTGTTGGATTAACAATTATTAGTCAAGCTTAGAAGTTATTTATATTTTCAAAATTGACATCAGAGTTGTTTATAGTCTTGGAGTGTGCTGTGTTGTGAGTTGGCTGATTATAATGTGGCAGAAGTTCAGGATACAGGCTCTGATATGCCCCCGTGTTTGCTGTGAGTCACTGGTGTACCTGTTCCCCTGTGCTAAGATTCCTTTTGTGGTAATGAAGTTTCTGGTAGCTGTCTGTGTGAGATAGCACACTGGTTGTGGGTTTTCTGAAGTTGTTCTGTGATGAAGTAGTTTTCCTCTTGGTGTCTGCACTCTCTGAGGTGCTGTACTGAAGGATTTGTGGCAATTCACCTGGACTCTAGTTTCCACTGTTCCAGGTTATGAATAATGGGCATTGATTCTGCCTGCTTAAAAAGTCTGGCACAATGTTCTGCAAGTATGGAAACATTGCCCTGTCACTTATAGGTTGCTATTGTAGTTCAGGCTGTGGAACACTTAGGCTGGTATCCAGCCCTTTTTGCTTCTTAGACTCTGGCAATTTCCTGCTAGGTCTACTTGTCACTGAATTCAGGCATCTTCCCTCTCATGGTGCTGCCACCCTAGACGTCCCATAGTGCAAGAGGTCAGAGTCTGGTAAATCAAATTTCCTTTGGAACTAAAGCTGTTTCATTGTAGCCTCTGGGTCAAGTAAGCTTGCACAGAGGTTTTCACCCTTGCCTGGGTTGTAGAGGATGCACAGGGTTAGACTTAAATTCGCTTGGCCCAGGTCCCCTCCTGCCTGATATGGTCTCCTTGTTAGCAGTGAGGGTGGAGGATTTCCAAGATGTGTGTTAGTAATGGTCCTTCTAGAATTTCTTCCTTGGCAGATTCTTTAAGAGGAGCCATGGAAAGGAGGCTTAACTCTGGTTTAATTTGCACCTATCGTGCAGGGGAAGTCACTGTACTGATTTAGGAGGGTGACTGATGGGCTGCAGACTCCACAAGATGGCTGCAGGAGCCTCCCTACTCAGCTTCCTTTTCATGATTTGGTTTTCAGCAGTCTATGCTATTGTAAGAAAACTTTTCTGTTTTATATTTTGTCTGCTTTTTAAAATAATTTTCAAACAGTTTTTAATTTGGTGAGTTTAAATAATGTCCACAACCACCCTCGCTTTCTTTATCTGATGCCCCTTCTACCTCATCCACGGGTATTCCGTTAGGGCACTGAGTTTTGTTTTTCACTCTGGTAACCTATCTTCCAGTTTTTCTGGGCCTCAAACTATGTAATGTCAAGTCATAAAGCATATATTTTGTCACCCACTTCTCAATTCTGCTTTTGTTTGCTGCTTCCTTACTGTGGTTTAAGGAGATAGGGACCCCTTGCTTATTTAGCTTCTGCCATCTTCCCTTCTGCCTCCACAGCTATCACTTCATAATATCATTCTACAGTTTAAACAACAAAGGAACCTTGGAGAAATTCCTGATTCTGAGCCTGGGAAAATAATATATAAAATAAACCAGGGAAGCAGTATCAGATGTACCAGATATTAAGGAGATGCCAAAAATTAACAAAGAATAATAACAACAACAACAAAATGAAGACATATCCTAGGGACATAGCAGCCAACCTGAAATAGCTCCAGAGGACAAAGCTCGGACAATTGAGCAACAAAATCAGTAGCACACGTTTAATTATAACCCAAATTATAACATAAATATCCCTGAGTTCATTCTTATATAAATAAATGATTGAATAAATAAATAAATGAAGTGAAGATCCTACTTACAGATAAAGTCTCCCCTTCTGAGAATTAGAAGTTAATATCTCTTATTCTGCCTTAAGTGGAGCCCAGGGTAAAACATCTTTGTTTCAAGTGAGATATATGTGAAAGTACAAAGGTATACACTACACAAAAATGTAGTGTCAGTTATTTAAAAATTAAATGTTCTTTTCTGATACTTCTATCAAATAAATATATTACCAAAATGATGAATTTCAAAATATAATCCTTTTAATAGTAAATGTGCATTTCAAAAATTATCCTTATGCAAATGTAATATATGATCCAGAAAATAATTAACATCTTTCTATTTATTGATTTACAAACAAAATACACAAAAGGTACATATTAACAAAACTAATTATATACAGACCCAAAGTCAAAATTATTTATTGGTACCTTATTAAAATGATCTTTCAGATGTGTCTTTTTTACCTAAGAATCATTTAGCATACTAAGATTCACTCATTAATTGGTACTGTCTCCTCCAAAACATGCATCTTCAGTGCAGTCCACTTATTTTTTGAGTTTATATGATTTTTGTCCCTACGATAACAGAAAACCAAAAATGGTGGAAAAATTCAATGGTACTTCACAAACTAACTTCATTCTACTGGGGTTTTCTAAGTAGCCTTGTCACCTGGAAGCAGCTCTTTTTTATAGAAATATGAGAAAAATAAACAGAAGTCAGTTATAAGGTCCTGACACATCTTAAGACAATTTGAGCTTATGTAAATCTATTGCAGTAAATGACTAAACAACAAAAGAAATATTGAACACACATGATGTTGCTTCAGTGATATCCATGCCCAAAAGGCTCATTTAAAAATGACATGAAGTAAATTGAGAAAAAATGGTGCTTGTAATCTTTAATGATGTCAACAAGGACTAGGGAACTGGTCGAGGTGGAAAGAGGTCAATGAGGCATGATATCCAAATGTGTGATCCTGTGCTTGGAAAAAAAATGGTTGTTAATAAAATTTAATTTCCCCAATTCAATTGGAGAAATCTGTATATACAATATCAATTAGACTATCATATTCCATCCTTACTGTGTTTGCTCATTGCTTTTTGTAATTCTATAGAGATTATAAAAAATACTGTCATTTTTTTTTTCTTACAAAATAAAGAGCCAGTGGGGAAGAAACACAGCATCTGCAACCTACTCTCAAATCCACCATAAAAGTAATGGATAGCAGAAAGATATTGAGAGGGAGGGAGAGAGGAAGAAAAAAACAAGAAAGCATAGGAGGTAGATAGATAACTTTCAGAGAAAAGATTTTCATGGAAAAATATCTACTAATAATCTGGATAAAGGGAAAAGGGTGGGTTTTGTTTTGTTTTGTTTTGTTTCATTTTTTTTTGGACCAGGGATTGAACTCAGGGACACTAAACACTGAACCACATCCCCAGCCTTTTTTCGTATTATATTTAGAGACAGGGTTGCATTGATTTGCTTAGTGCCTTACTAAATTGTTGAATCTGGTTTTGAATTCATGATCCTCCTGTGTCAGCCTCCTGAGTAACTGGGATAATAGTGGGAATTACAGGTGTGCACCACTATGCCTGGCTAAATGTCAAATTTTCAATAATCCAAGGGTGAATAGTACTTGGTAAAGAAATGGTAATTGAAGAAATGCTTAATGTACCTAAGGTAGACAATTTCCACAAAGATCCATCTTTGTTATCATATGAGTGACTTCATTTTTTTTCCTGAACTTTTGGGTTATTTCCATTAATGTGATGATAGAAATCTTAATAATTGCAATCCCAATAATCATTCATATATATGAAAATCCAGGAGGAAGAATATAAAATTTACCAGTGATTTCAAATTGTTTATGCAGGGTGAAGGATATTTGTATTCAATTAGATGTGCTTATCAACTGATTTATTTGAACTGAATGTTTTTTTCTACTGTAAAATAAAATAGTGACAATAGCAAAAAGACATACAAAAATATTCCCATGACTTTATGGATATTAATGATATAAAAGCTACAAAATTCAAGAAAAGACTGCTACAATGATTCTTAAAGGATGTATAAATCTAAATTTGGAAAGAAAGGGGACTGAGGGAAAGGGAGGAAAGATGAGATAAGGAAAGAACGATGGAATGAAAAGGGAAATTTTTAAAGCAAGAAAATCAAACTTTAGTGACTCTGCACACACAAAAAAGAAGACTTTGAAGAGCAGGACAGTAGAAAGGAACATGTTGAGAGCAGTTAGAGCACTGCTAAATTCATAGTTCTTATCTAGACTAGAAACTTAGAAATAAAAATATGAAGTAATCAGTACTTATGCTTTACTATATGTACAGTTAATATATGCCAATCAAAATGAAATAAAATAAAATGTTTTAAAACACGGTATCGAAATACATAAGCATTCTTAGTAGTAACTAAGGTAAAAATCATTCAATGTATATATGTTATTATTATCATGATATTGATATTAGAATCTGTCAGTGCTAGTAAAATTCACTCAGTTACTAAAAACTAAATGAAATATGACCACTTGGGTCATAGCAGATTGTACCAAGTTCTAAAATCCTTCATACTATGTTCACTAAACTTGGGAAGCAATTTTTAAGCTTTGTAAATCTATTGGAGAACAGCAAAGTTAAAATTTTATCTGCAATATTGTGATTTAATGTTGATGAAACATCTTTATATAACATGCTTTAATTATTGCTACAGTTTGCATTTTTTTCTTGAGAGCACACTTGAGATATAAGATATAATGAAAATATGTTCAACATATAGAAATCAATAAATATGATTCCTCACATTACTGGACTTAAAGACAAGAATTACATGATTGTCTTAATAGATGCAGAAAATGAATTTGAAAAAATTCAGCATACATTCATATTCAAAACACTAGAAAAACTAGGGATAGTAGAAATATACCTCAACGTTGTAAAACCCCAAGGCCAACATCATCCTAAATGGGGAAAAATTGAAGCATTCACCAATTTTATTCAACCTAATTCTTAAAACTAGCCAGAGAAATTAGACAAAAGAAAGAAATTAAAAGAATATGATTAGGAAAAGAATGAACAGTGAAACTTCACATCATGTATAACCACAGCAACGGGATCCTAATTAGAATAAGTTATACTTTATGTACAAGTAGTATGTCAAAATACACTCTACTGTCAAGTATATCTAAAATGAACTGTGATAGTCAAGCCAAAGTGAGTCTATTTTATTTAATAACTCAACTTTGTAAAACAGCCATGCCAAATTGCAAGATCATAACTGGGGCAAGTTGTTCTTTTCCTTTTGCCATTGAAACCCTTAAGAACATGGAACTACCTAATGGGGCATTGTTTCTGCAACTCGGGTAATGGGATTCACTTTCTGTAATGGAATGCCTGGGCTAATTTTTAAACTTCTTGTCGCTTGACTGCACTCTCCCGCTTCTGTATGTTGGCTTGCTTGCATTGGTTAAACACCCAAATGTGCCTTTTGTGGTTTCCAGGTTTAAAAGGGATGCCCTTATAATTGTTCTGGGCTGATCAGGGGAACAGCTTTATGTTCTGGTCAGTAGCCACCAGTGTGCTTCAATAAATGCTTGATTCGATTATACATAAGTGGTCTGGAAGTTAATTTATGAAAACCCGGGATGTTGATTTAACTATAATAGAACAAATAAAAAATGCAAAAACAAACAAACAAACAACAAAAAGAAAGAAAAAATGAAAGAAAGAAAGAAAGAAAGAAAGAGAGAAAGAAAGAAAGAAAGAGAGAAAGAAAGAAAGAAAGGAAAATATGTGTGTGGGAGACCAACCTGCATGTGGTGATTGAGTCACTCCCTGGCTGGGTGATTGAGGCATCTGGCAGCAGCCATGCCAGACTGCCCTGCCCTTCCTGGGTTCCCGGGATGGTATCTTCATACATAGGGCATGTACCTTCCTACAGCCCCATGTGTGGAGCTGTGCTCTTCTGTTCCTTTGTAATATTACTCCTTGCCCTGTTTGGGATAGAATGTTCCATGGAAACACTTTTTGTGTGTCCCCTCTCTTACTGCGCCCTTGGATGTGGCCTACCTAGATGTCAGTCAAACTTCTGACAGCAGACATCATGAAGCTAGACTCAACCCCCTGAAACCTGACCCCTTGCCTCATTTGAATAGCTTCTCCTCATTTGTGGGTGCACTCTCTCTGTCTCTCTTTCTGAAGACCCCTTAAGGTCAGAGGAGCTGTCACAACACCCTCAAATAAAAAGGGATTTCTGTCTCTTGTGTGTCTATTTCACGTGGACCAGTCAGCCCACTTCCCCTGGAGTGACCCCTGAATGTTTTAGTCACGAGCAAACCCTGGCAATTGGTGTCCCTGGGTTTGCAAAAATGTCTAAGTGCTTAAGACCTTGGGACAAAAGGTTCATTTGTGACTTTGAACAAATCTGACTTTTGGCAATTCTCACAGTCCATAGCCTCAAAGATATGAAGCCAATACAAACAATTTAAATTTAAGATCACAAAATGTAAGAAACTAGACACATCTGACAAATACAATGAATAAATAACATCAATTGATTCCTTCAGACTTCTAGTAAAATGAGCGCTTGAGATGAATGTGATTTAGAGTAGAGCATATACAAATACAAAGTATAATGGAAGGAGGCTCAACTGGTGTTCATCAGTGCAGTGATTTGAATTATGGTCCTTGAACTGTCCGGTGATAGAAGTGATGCCTCTTCTGGGAACTCTTGGGGCAAAGGCACCAGTTTAGATTGACCAGTTGTTCTAGTGATGCCCTGTTCAAAAGGAGGTTCCCTTCCATCCATGGAACTATCAGTTCTTGACCTGAAGTTTAGATGCCAGCTGCCCAGGGTTACAGAATTATGGGTGCAAGCTGTTAATTATAATTAGGTCATTAATCTCCACCCTTGGATTTATGTGATTTGAAGAAATTTTCTCACACAAAATATTTTTGATGTTAAAACCTACATAATTACATGCTGAGCTGACTCTTGGTCATTATATGTCCATGAGAGTGAAATGCCCACCAGGGCTGAGCTACCCACTGGGCATCAATTACCCAGTTTTGTGAATCTGTTTGTCTTTTATAATCCCCCATCACCCCTTGTCCAGTTTCTGAATTAACCACTGTGCAGATCATGGCAGGTGTTGACTTCTGGAAATTGGTGTACAGTTTTGCTTGATATGATTTCATTTCCCATTATTTTTATTCTCATAAGCTTTCAGAAAAATTTTACATTCCAAGGGTAAAAACACAAGCTAATGATGCAAATTACAATGTTACCACTGAGGTTTTGATAGGACAAGGTACATGATTAAAATGCTACAAGCTGTTCATTCTCATCTTGAAAATATAAATGTCACATATAATGCTAAAAATAACAGAGAGAACTGACAGGATATATAAAAAATTTCCATCTTATGCCTAGGTATTGCCTATTGGTTCACATCTGGACTAGATCCAGTAGATCAGGTTATCAAATTATTTATTTAAATTGATCATTAACATGAACTTGGTTCTTTTATCTACATATGAAATACAGAATGTTAATAACACATAAGGAGGCATCATTTGGATTTAATATGTATGAAAAAATAAAAATTCCAATTTTCCAATTATAAAAAGAAAATATATAAAATATTGACTTATTTTCCTAGAAGATATTCAGATATTTAAAGCTTATTTTATATAACTGACAAAAAGAAAGGAAGGCAAGTCGAATTTCTCATATGTCACAATCATTTAACATCATATGATGAAACTCCAAGTTGAAGTTTTACTATCCTCATGGTTATCACAGTTCAAAGCTTTCAATTTTGCTTTTTTCACAAACACACATCTTCTTTCCAAAAGTTAAAGAAATACTACAGGTATGTAAAAGAACAGGAACATAGCTTTAAAAAACTTCATTCTGGCAATTTCTCTGAATATCCCCTGCTAGAAATAATTATTTTTGTGATTTTACTCACATTTTACTTGTTCACTCTCCTTGGAAACATGAATAAATTCTTGCTTCCAGCTTCAATTTTCAGTTTCTCTGCCAATGTTTCTTAGGAAGTGATTGATTTCATTATTAGATATATGATTCACCACAGGATCTCTCTCTCTTCAGTATTGTAGGATTTTATCTGGTACCCAGCTATGTTTGCCATCAGCACTATCCTGGCATGAAAAAGGGTAATGTGTATCCTCCTAGATGTCAAGATATATTGTGTGGGCTCTCTCTCCTCCAGCGAGGAGGTCCACAGAACAGGGTAGAGAAGAATGTGGCTGCAGAGTCGCAAATCAAAACCTCTGGAGACCAAGCAGGAAGCAGGTCTGATTTTATTGTGCAGTTACCATGTATAAATACTCAGGCAGTAGCTAAGCAGATTACAGGCAGCCACCAAATACAATTTCTGGCCAACTCTTTTGCAGTGTCCATTCTTGGAGTAGGCCACAAGGCAAGTACAGGGACTGCAACACGTGGCCTCAAGCCCAGGGTTGTGCCTACAAGATAAGTGGTTTGCCGCTAGCATGCCTAGCATGGGGGTGTGGTTTGCCCTTATCATATGCCATGTATTTAGTACTCCATGCCCTTGTCCCTACAATACCCATGCCCCAAATAGTGCAAATAGGTAGCGGCAAACCACTATCTCCTGCTGGCACATTACCATGGACATTAGCATGCTCCCATGTTGGTACCTAGATATAAACTCTGAACTATGTGGGTACTAAACCCATTAAGGCTTTTGTCTTCATCACTTTTGTTATTCCTGTAACCTTTAGTCTCATGCTATCTCTTACACATTCATTGGAAGTAGTGACTTGATCTTCTTCTACACAATCACCTGCTGGAGGAAAACAATGTTCAATATTTGTATGTCTCTGTCATGAGTTTCTACTATTCTATCACAAGATTGATGATGGATAGCTAATGGAGATAGATAGAAATAAAAATGGAACAGAAATAGAAAGTAAAAGAAATAAATGTAAATGTTTACAGATACAGATATCAATTACAGATACAATTAAGGATACATATCTCTATTCAAAAAGCAAAACATTTTCCCCTAATTAAGTTAAGTTGCTTACTCTCTTCTATATAAGTTATCAGACGTAGTATGATAAAGACATGTTTAGGATGTGACAGATTAAAGATGCCCTTAATAGGACAGTTAATGAGGTGCTTTTCCATTACAAGAAAGCAAAATTTTACTAAGTTGGTTTTCCCACATACCCATCTGCACTGATTCTACATCACTCATGGATCCAAGGGGACTCCAATTGAGGAGACTAGAATGACCTACATTTATGAAACACTTGCCTTTATTGTAGATGCTAGATTTATGCATCAACTCTGGTCTAAAACCACAATTTTAAAACTTGTGTGAGTTATATAGAGGAGATAAAAGTGATCTGATTATAACAATAAAATATTTTTAGATCTACATGATGATATCAGCTCCACTGGAACCCTATACTTTCCACCCTCCTTTTTTGCCACTCTGATGCCTACTGTACTCTTTCATCAATGAGGAAATCACAAAGCAAATTGTAAAACATTGATTATTAGAAAGACAAAAGGAAAATTTAAAAAGTCAAAATGTGTGAGATGAAGCTGAATTAGTACTTAGTGAGAAATGTATACATTTGTAATGTATACATTTTAAATATTTGTGGTAAAATGAAGAACTGATTTAAGTTTTCACCATATAAGTCTAAAAGTAAAGATCAAATTGAACTCAAAGTGAGGAGAAAAAAGTAGACAAAAAACACAAGAATGAAAATCTGTGAAACACAAAACAAAATAATTAAAAACAATATATGAAAAAATAACTTCATTACTTGGGAAATATCTTAAAATTGAAAAACATCTCCCTGGTTTGATAAATAAAGTAGAGATAAATACAAACTAAAGTAGGGGTCAGTTTGCATCATAGCAGTGTTCTAAATGCTAAAAGTATATTATGGATGTTATGAACAAATTGGAAAACAGGTGAAATTGATGAATTCCTTGGAAGATATCAATACCTAACATAGACTTATTAAAAGAAATGGAAAATATAAATCCTTCTATGCCAATGAAAATAATTAAACATTTATTTAAAAATATTCATATGTCAATGTTGGTAAATTGTTTTTAACATTTAAGAAGAAATGGTACCACAACTAAACAGACTATCTGAAATAGGGTAGGGGAACACTTTCTAAATTATTTAGTGAAACTAGCATCATATAGGCACATAAAGCATTTGGAGACATCACAAGAAAGACAAATAGTTCTTACAAACACCCATAATTTGAGACTCAATCATTCTTAATAAAACATTAACAAATCACATTGAGCAACAAAAGGTTCTGAAACAAGATCAAGTTGAGTACTTTTCTATATGAAGAAGTACAGTTTAATGTCTAAAAATCAATCATTGCAACTCATTATGTTAACAGAATAAAGGAAGAAAGTCATAAGATCCTCCCAAGAGAGGCATAAAAAGCTTTGGACAAAATTGCAAAACTTTTTTTATTATTAATACCCAACAAACCAAGAACAGAAAGGATCTTTCAAAACCAGGAGACGCTGCAGTGCTATAGACATCCTCAGATCTGTATAGCATAATACCAGTAAGCAAGAAATGAACAGTACTCTAATAGGGTTGGTGGAAACAAATACATGTCTGCCTGCCTCTCTCTCATTCCCTTTCTCTCTCTCTCTCTCTCTCTCTCTCTCTCTCTCTCTCTCTCTCTCCTGCCTTATTTTGGATTAGCTTCTGCATATCAGAGAAAACATTAGAACTTTGCATCTGAGTCTAGCTTAGTTCACTTAGCATGATAGCTTCCAGCACCATATATTTACAAGTAAATGCCATCTTCATTCTTCTTTATTATTGAGTAATATGAATATACGTATGTGTGTGTGTGTGTGTGTGTGTGTGTGTGTGTGTGTGGAGAGAGAGAGAGAGAGAGAGAGAGAGAGAGAGAGAGAGAGAAAGTGAATGTGTTTGTATATACATGAGAGGGGGAGAGAGAGAGAGAGAGAGAGAGAGAGAGAGAGAGAGAGAGAGAGAGAGAGAGAGAGACATTTTCTTTATCCATTCCTCTGTTGAAAGGTACTTAAGTTGGTTCCATAGTTTGGCTATTGGCTATTGGCAATTATGCTTCTGTAAATATTGATGTGGTTGTACTCCTATAGAATGTTGAGTTTAGATCTTTTCAATATATGCCAAAGAGTGGGACATGTGTTGTTTCCATCCCTAGTTCTTAGCAGAGTCTCCATATTATTTTCTAGAACAATTCGATGAATTTGCAGTCCCACCAACAATGCATGAGTGTATCCTTTCCTCTACATCCTTGCCAATACTTACTATTTATATTCCTGATAATTGCCATTTCTACTGGAGTGAGATGAAATCTCAATGTAGTTTTGATTTGCATTCCCTGATTGTTAGAGATGTTGAACATTTTTCCATATATTTGTGGCCCTTTATATTTCTTCTTTTGAGAAGTGTCTATTTAGTTCTTTTGCCCATTTATTAATTGGGTTACTTGTGTTATTTTAGTGTTAATTTTTTAAGTTCTTTATACATTTGGAATATTAATGCCCTGAATCTCACCATCATGTATATTCACAAGACACTAAAACAAAACAAACAAACAAAAAAAAAACCAAACAAAAAACCCACTTCTAAGTAAATAGAGTAAAGGGAAGGGAAGTGTAGTGAGAAGGAGGAACAGAGTGAAAGGGGAGTACTGGGGATTGAATTAGAACAAATTATATTCTGTGTTTTAATAATTAGTTTAGAATAATTTCTAATGCTATGCAGAACTAAAATGAACCAATTCAAAATTTTAAAATGTAAGAGGCAATTATAAATAAAATGTACATTTTCTTTGGTGTTGAGAACTCATAGGATTTTAATTTCTGCAATTATGTGAAACCTTTAATTTATGATTATATTTGAATTAATAAAAAGTAGTTTAGCTTATGAAAACACTGGAAATTAAATGAGGCCCTTGCCTAAGATAAAAGTGCTAAAAATTTAAAAGATAAAAGAAGTATGAGAGACTCATCAGGAGGTCAAAGAAATTTTATTAAACTTGGTCTTCTGTGAATGAGATGAGTCAAAGACAATGATGGTTTTTTAAGTAAAGAGAAATGAAGAAAAGATAGGACTTTTGTTAGGGAGTTTGTTATGATGAGAAGCAGTTTTGGAAGAAGAAGTTGAAAAGGATTCTAATATAAATAGGGGGTCTTATTTTAGGTATTATTTTCAATATATTTATTTTTACTCCTAGAAATACCCTTTTTTGATTAACAAATAACATGGTCATGTGCCTTAAAAGATCCAAGGCACATGAAGTATTTGTGGAAAAGAAGACTTTTATTCAAGGCCTGTGGCAATCTCTAATGGCAGAATCACAGCTCACACTGACAACCATTCACTACTTAAAAGGCACTTCTTAGATTGTTATTGGCCAGTAGTCAGACTGGAAGGTTGACCATGGGCCATTAAGTAAAAATCTAAGCTACCTGCAGTGAAATGAGTTATCAGTTCCACCAAAACCAGAAAGCTGGCATGTAACACAACATTCTATTATTAAATATAAATGTTATTCCTAAGCCCAGGCCTGAACAGGAAATGAGAAACCATGTAAAATATTGGGGTATGATGTTTCAACCAATTATTAGACACAATTAATCAATGTACCACGAATACATGCTGCTATGGTATCTATTTTTAAGATTAATCACCTCTCACTAAAGTCACACATAGAGCACATGGAGAGTTCTCTATGAAAAATTAACACAAGAGGAAAAAGTTCAAATTTTGCTTAACTTAATTCTGCTCAGAAGTAAACAGTTCCTGAATCTGTGGTTTGATTTTGCCATCATTTTAAAAACTTTTATAAAATACTTAATTGCCACAGTCTGGCTCGGCACAATTCATGAGGCACTTGTCAAGCAGAAATGAACTTTATTTTTAGAACACACGCTGCACCACAGGAGCTCTTCAGGAATTTCCTCAGAGTCCAACTGCCACCACTGGCTTCCAGCCAGCCTCTCAGCCCCCACTCCTCCTGCTCTTGAGGCAAATTGGCTGGGTCACATGGGCAGAGCCAAAAGAGTCCCCCAATGAGCAGATCCGTGGTCTGAAAGGACAGGGAAACAGCACAATAAGCATTACCCCAGGGGAGCCAATCAGCTGGCAGCTGGAAGTTTGCTGGGGCCGCTGTGAGCCAATCAGCTGGAAGTTTGCTGGGGCCCCATTGGATGTGGCTCTTAACATCTAATATTACATTTATTATTAATTAATAATATTCATAATGTTAATTATGAATTTTAATTAATTATTAATTATTAACATATTAACTAATATAAAACCCACTAACAACTTAGCTTAGTAAATAAAGTGAACTATTATCATGCAACAAAGCTCGTATTTACTTCTTCCCAATAACATTCCCTTTTCACCAAGGTAATCATTATAATGAATTTTGTTTTCTCCTTAATATCTTTACACTGTATGTATTACTAATATATATCTACATAACATAAAATTACAGTTTGAAGGTATTTAAACTTGAAGCAAATGGCATTTTATGTATTCTTCTGCAGCTTGTCTTTTCAAACCCCCTGTAAAGCAGAATGATTATACATAAAGATCACTGTGTTTATTAATAATTTCTGGAATATATGAAAACAAAATGTCTCTTTTAAGTCCCATATCTTATATAACCTCTTACAAAATCCTTCTGTTTATCATTCTGAATGGGTTAAATGATAATACTGGTGCTTCTGGAATGATTTGAGGATTGGAGGTGATAACAACATTGGGGTGCTGGCCCAATGTTGCATTGTAAGTGTTATCCACAAGGAAAGAGTTCATGGAGTAAGATATCTGCTCACTTTAGCCTTTGACAATAAATAGTTACTAGTTGTTTTTTTTTCTCTTCACAAGAAGATAAACTATAGATTAATTCACTCTGTGAACTAAGAGGAAACATCAGGCATTTTTAAATAGCTGTAGTTAAATATCCCCAGCAGAGAAGGATGCACTTCCTGCCTTGCCGGTGTTATGCTACACAGACCCGAGGACTGCTGTAGTGTGAAGCCAAACACCTTGAATTTTCCCATAAAGATTTTCAAAAATGAATCTTAGTGTATTTACAAGAAAAGTTAAAATATTTGGCTGTTTTCCATTTGTTCTGTAGGAAATTCTTGCTTGAGAAAATGAGAAAAATTTTAGGTCATCTTTATTAAGAAGACAATATCAGGATTGAACATGCTCTATGTAGAGCTAGGGCACATTTTTCAGCTTCAAATAAAGCATGTGCCTTTCCTTCAACTGATTTCTCAAAAGTTAGCTACCATATTTGTTATGCTAGAATATGCTGAACATATGAACCTTAGAAATGTGAAACAGTTTAATACAAATAAAACATGTCTGCATGCTTTCCCATCACTTTCTCATTATCTTTTATCCTGAGATTTTGTATACAGTTTTTAGTAGTCTTCATTTATCACAGAGTCTGGATGCCACTCATGCTTCTAAAATGAATAGTTTCTATAGGCCTAAAATTCATATACACATTAACTATACCAGGAAGTAAGACAATTGAAGAAATCACTCAGAAAAACTGTAACTAGTCTGTGGCTGTGTCTGAGGCACAGATATTACAGGGTTTTGCTCCAGACCAAAAATTCACTAAATTTCTCAATACATAATAAGTTAGACAAAGAATACTTTACCCAATAAATGTTGTTAAAGCTATCATATAACATTGTTAAATTGTGTGTGTGTGTGTGTGTGTGTGTGTGTGTGTGTGTGTGTGTGTGTAAAATAATATTTTCTGGCAATTAGTCAGAAACCTGTGAGTTTTTAAAGTTCCTTAGAAGTTTAAAAAATATGTCAAAGTTAATTAGTTTTAAGAACTGCATAAACACTACATGCTGTTATTTTTCAGAGTGTATTTGGGATGCAATCTATTCCTGTATGGAATAATATGAGATTTCTTTTCCAATTTTTTTACCATGATCTTACTCATATCAAAACACCTGGAAGAAAGTCCCAAATAAATCTCTTAATTATCTCATGAGGGATTAGTTCTTCACTACAGATCTTGTTGAATTCTTAATATTTGAATTCAATACCACATAATTGTACAAATCATTGATTTTTTCTCATAATTTGTTATTGGTTTTATGATAAAATTTTAAATTTCTGGTGTGAGTCCTACTGTTTTAGTATTTTCAACTTTTAGTTACATAGACTTTGAGCATTATTAAGCCCCAAAGTATACATTAATAAGAAAGACACTCATATTGTTTTTTGAAGTAACAAACTTGATTTCCAATGCAGAATACAGTTTACTGTTTTCTCATACTGATTCTTTCACACCATTAGAAGACAGTTCTTGCTCTTCCAATTTATGCATAGATGTATTTCCAGGTTATACTTTATTACTCATATCAATTCCTTTGTTCTTTTTCTGATTCAAAAGACTCTAACTTATGATATTTCTGAAGAATGGTGAGAGATTTATCCACATTTCTTCTTTCTTTATTTTACTCATTTCACTATTTAATGATAAATTATTTAACCATACAAAATCATACAAACATACTTCCTATACAAAAATAACAATGCATTCTTTAAGACACAAAAGCATCTACATGAATGAAAGTTGACATATTTTTTTTTAAATCATGAATATTTGACAGTATAGAGTGCTTTACACCAAATGCAGTGCAGCCAGGCTGTACACACCAACCTGGGGCAACTTGTAGAGATGACATAATATTTCTTCAGTGATGCTGATAGGAAGCCCACTGATGAATGATTGCCAAGCTTTTCATGGTAATTTGCTTGAACTAATGTAATTATAATTTCTATTATCAATATTTTTACTATTTAAGAAAATTACTAACTCAGTATATACCGACCCAAACAGAATTCTTTTCAGAAAGAGTTCCCATAATGATGAACCAAGTATAATCTTGTCTACTTGATTACATGGAACATAAGAAATAAGAGGGTTGTAAGAATATATATTATGAGATTTCATGACTTTAATGAGTTATAAGAGAAAATTTTATAATCCTAATTCTAATTGCTAAAAAAATTCAAATTTTTATTTGGAACCCAAAATGCTCCTCACCAGGTTGCCTAATGCTCCCTTTACATCCTTATTCCTCAGGGTGTAGATGAAGGGGTTGGCTGTAGGTGTCACTACTCCATAGAAGAGGGTCATGAACTTGGGCTGGTCCCTTGTGATAGAAGAGGGGGGCTGAAGGTACATACTAATGTCTGGGACATAAAATTAAAAAAAAAAAAAAAAAAACTAAAATGAGATGAGAAGAACATGTCCCAAAGGCCTTTTTCCTTCCTTCAGAAGATTTCATCTTAAGTACAGCACATCTAATACTAGCATATGAGGCAAGAATTAGACACAGAGGAATAGCTAATAAAAAAAAATACATACTACAGAAAGTGTGAGCTCATTAACTTCCTTTTCACCACAGCAGTCTTTATCAGAACTGGAATCTCACATATCAAGTGATCCAGTTTATTGACACCACACAGTGGCAATTGTAGTGTTACAGTGGCTTCTGAGACAGCATAAGTGATTCCACCCAGCCATACAATGGACACTAACAAAATACAGATGCGCTGATTCATGATAAGTGTGTAGTGCACAGGTCTTCAGATGGCCATCTAGCGGTCAAAGGACATGATAGCTAAGAGAAGACATTCTGTGCCCCACATTATGTGGAAGAAATAGAGCTGAACTGCACACCCCATATATCTGATGGTCTTCTTAGAGCTTCCCAGGTTAAACAGCATCTGAGGCACAATGATTGTGGTGTAACACATCTCCAAAAAAAAGAAGAGATTGGTGAGGAAAAAATACATGGGACTGTGGAGATGGGGGTCTAACTTGGACACCAGAATGATGGCAATGTTTCCCATCATGTCCATGGGGTATGTTATCAGAAGAACAATGAATATAGGAAGCTCTAGCCAAGGACGGTCAGTAATGTCTAGTAGAATGAACTCTTCAGGGTGGCTTTGACTAATTAGTGCCATTCTCTTCAGTGTGTTTCACCTAGAGTGGGGAAGATGCCAAGGAAGTTAGCATGATGAGGATTGACCAGACATGATGATTAATTGGTTGTGTACTAATAAAAGACAGAATGCAGTAACTTGAAATAAAGAACTTGACCCCAGGTTATCTAATTTCCATTTATGATACCAAAAATTATTTGCAGTTATTGTTGAACAATATCTTCTCCTGTATAATAAAACTGACAACAGTTATCTCCTTGTTTTCTGGTGAGCAACTGTATTTTGGAAAGTCGGAAATAATGCTTTTCAAACTTATATTGCCTTAAAAATCAGCTAAATAGATTCTTAATGAGAAGTTCATTGCTTCCTATCTTCAGATGTTTGACAAAGTAAATGATGCTGGGGCTGAGGTTGTGGCTCAGTGGTAGGGTGCTTGCCTAGCATGTGAGAGGTGCAGGGTTCAATTCTCAGCATCACTTATAAATAAAGAAAGATCCATTGACAAGTAATATATATATATATAATTTTTGTAAGGCAAATGATGCTTGATACTAAGTGATTGGACTGTTAATCTTAAGGATCACTGCTGCAAGGCATTACAGAAGTGAAAAGAATCATAAGTATTCAGTAGCAATAGTAGAAAAATGAGGAAGAGAATCCTTGAGGTACAAGTATCATCAAGATACAATAGTACAACCAGGCATGGTGGCATGCTCCTGTAATCCCAGCAGCTCAGATACTGAGGCAGGAGGATTGCAAGTTCAAAGCCAGCCTCAGCAAAAGCAAAGACACTATCTCTAAATAAAATAGGAAGTAGGGCTGGGGATGTGACTCAGTGATTGATTGCCCCTAAGTTCAATCCCTGGTACTTCCCTCTTACCCATTCTCCCCCCCAAAATTGATACCATAGTCCAGGGCTAGGGATGTAGCTCAGTGGTAGCGTACTTGACTAGCATGTGCTTAGCCCTTGGTATGATCCACAGCAACAAGAACAGAAAGTATGGTCTTACCCCATTTCCATCTAGTTAGTTGATTAATCATGTCTTCTCTGTGAGTTGTGTGAAGACTTTGGATTTAAACAAATCTATCTTAGGTATTTGAAAGTGAGGCAAAACTATAAACACTTTTAACATCAATGTTCTCTTTTTAGTATAGTGAACAGTGATCCACTTACTTCATAAATTTGAAAAACTAAACTATGATGACAGAGGTTTATTTATGCTTTGGAATTTGTTTTCACATTTATGTTTTTTTTTGACATAACTATTTAGTTCAGGTTTTAGCCATTTAATCTTTCATGCTGAATTTTACTTAATTTATGTTTTGTAAGAAGTTTTCTTTATCAAGTAAGCCTGTTTTCCTTTTTTAACATAAGAATTTGAACAGTATTCAGTGACCCATTTGCCATATATAACTACATTTTACATATACAAACACAGTTTTAATTCTGGGTAAATTCTGTCAGGATATTTTTCAACTTAGGCCAAGAAACATTAAAATTTTAAGGAAGTATTTCATTATTTTTCAGCTAAAAGGCACATTGAAATAACAAAATCTGTAACTTGAATGAAATACTATTTTGAAAGAAATATTAATCATTTTTAGTGAAGGATTTATATTTATGAAAACTATAATATTTTGTAGGATAAGAAATATCCAGATGTGAGATTAAGATAGCATCCCATTGACAAACTTCTGAGTTACTATTCTAGCCAATTAATAGTTTCATGGTACCTGATTATATTCTTAGAATTACAGTTTTCACATTTTCCATTTCATTGAATTTCAAGGCCATCTGTAAGGGTGCCTCACAAAGTCACTCAAAGCTAAGATATTTACATTGCTCTTTGACTATATGTGATCTATATGTATGTAATAACAATAACAATTTTAAATGTTATGTAATAATTAAAGTTTCAACAAATTTTCAATGAGCCCTGTGTGCCAAACAGACCAATAAGCTTTTTCCATGCATTAAATCCTTTAATAACTCCCCAAACACTATTGACCTAAGGCATTTTATATCCATATTTTGTGATATTGTTAATTATTTATTTTCATAGTCTACTTATAACTAGAGATAATCTAAAGATCAAAAAGTTATCAATGTCTAAGTGAGGTAGTAAAATATTGGACCAAAATTCCAAAGAAAACATCCTTATTAAGGATGTCATCTGAATGAGTGACCCCCATGCATCTTTTGACCTGGAATTTATTCAAGATGTAAATGAGCACAGCAAATTTAGGACCATATCTTGCTCTAAATTCTTTTTCAAGGGAAATTCTGTGTGGTAGGTGATATATAAAGTAAAAGCACAGTATCAATTGATTTGATTGCAAAATAAATATTCTAAAAATTCTACTCTACCCACAATGAATAATTGCACAAGATGCTTACTACCTACTTATTTAAAATTATTATATTCATATTTCATAATTTTTTACCATGAATCACACCATCAATTTTTTCAAAAGAGTAATTTTAGATTTGATCCTCTGTGACTTATTTCACAATCAATTTTATCAAATTCTAATAACAATATTTACTCTAGTATGGTTTTGGCAACTTTGTTACCTTTGTATTATCGAACATTTTTTTCATATTATTCACTTTATTAAGTATGATTTTCTTTGTAAGCAGTGATTACCCAAGAGCCCTTTTATTTCTCTGGGCATTTCCCCAGAGATCATTGTGATTGACTCTTACAGTATAATGAAGCTTTATAATTCTATGTGTACATTTCTCTTGTTTTTCATGTTATTCTCATGATAGTTCATTACTTTTAACTATTAGATGTCTTGACTCTTGGATCTTCTACTTCCAATGATTTTTCTATCCTTATTTCACTAACCAGGATTCTGTATCTTCATGAATGTTTAAAATCACTTTAATAATTTTTTTTTTGACCAGGCTGTGTTTATGTCTTTGTATCCCTGCTCACATTTTTATTCTAATATATCTTTTTTTTTCTATTTTTTATTAATTTTCTAGCATATCTTATCCACACTTCATCTTCATCTAACACAGCACTGTATTTGTAATTATAATACTTTCAGCTCTATAGATAGTAAAAGATCATTAATTAAAAATTAATTATGAAAATTAAAAATTAAACCATATTATTTGAGACCAGGGCATTTGGATGATATTACAGGCAGTCCATTAAATTCTGACCATATATGTAGAAATTTCACACAACTGATTAAAGACTTTATAGTTTATTCATTTAATATTTGTTTATCGAGGTTTAAATGCCTTTAAATTTGATCTAAGAGAGAGACTAAGGCAGAGATTATTTACAAAGAAAATGTTAATTGTTCCTAGAGCCACTGAAGTAGGTATTTACAAACTTTAAAAAGGCTCTCTGAAATACAATTCACTTTGCCTCTCATGTGTATACTAGGCACTGTGGCCTACAGTCCAAACATCCCTAAAATTCATGGCCTTTAAAAAACAAGTATCTTTTTACTCACCTTATTTTGATAACTATCCTTCTCAAAAAAAAAAAAAAAGAATCTTCAAGGAGTGCACTTGAATGTTTTTCAAGCTTTCAGGAAAAGATGGAGAAACCGTAGTACACAGATATATGACAATTAGGTTCAGAACATATATTTTCACCTAAGATATTTTATCAAAGAGAAAATAATGTATGTTAAGAAGACATCTGTAGAAAATGATCAACCATGCATTGTGGGAGGGTATTTATATGCTATTCCTGGGCCCTCCTGGGCATTGTTAGCCACAGGCTAGCCATGTATCCTCCTCTCAGGTGAGTTAGGGGAGAAAGATCCTTGGAACAGCACTCCTTATGGAAATGCTTCTCATGAACAATTAATTTCCTACTGAACTAAGTTTGGTAGCAACTTTCTTCTTTTGCTAGATATTTTGAAATGAATTAATTCAGTTTTCAACATACACCAGTTTAAGATAGTATACAATTGGAAATGAGCTTGTTTAAATTAATAATCCTGAGTAATTTAAATTATAATTTCTTGAATATGTGACTAAGAATATATCATAGGGTTCAATTATTTACTCATAAGAATGAAGAAACATAAAAATAAGTTGGATAGAAAAGAAATAAAATATATTTTCTTTAAAAAGGAATAGAGTAATAATAAAATAATTCTATATACTTAATATTTTATAAGAAAAATGAAATTATATTCACTCTCTACACATACCCATGCACACACATGCACATACACACTACATAATATTAGATATGTAGATAGTAAGATTTTAAATACCATACTTTATCACAAGTGTAATATTCCCAAACTAAATAAATTCAAATACATTGAATAACAATTATGAATGAAAAGGTTTCCAATTTGACAAGTTATTCTGATGATCCATAATCTTTCTCTTTTCTCTAAAGATAACTAGTATCATGAATAGGTACCTTTTCTCATTATACAGGCACATAATTGTAAGTCTACTCCCCTTCTCTGCCCCAGATCTACTCCGTATCCCACAATATATATTTCTACTATGTGCTGTGCTTCTAGAAGCTGAATAAATAGAAATCCTCTTCTGGGTTCTGGTTCATCTAGTTGATGAGAATAGTCAACTGAGGATTGCACTGACAGCACAGCTCAATTGGTACATGTTCCCCCAAGTTAGAACACATGTGGCTGTTGGTGATGCTCACAACTCTCGTGGGTGACCATCATGTACATAAAAAGATTCTCTCTATTTGGTCTCCTATACAACTTCCCTTTGCTATTTCATTCCTTGGGTTGGTAACAGGATTTTCAGTATTGCTAACTTCTGGTGGTTCACAGAGCATAACTCACAGAAATCCCTTGTTAGCATTTTTAAATCCTTTGCTAAATTTCCCTCTGTGTCCCAAATGAAGTGTGCCATGTATTTTTCACTACAAACATTGCCAACATAACTCTCCATTACAAACAGACCAAAGTCATTTCCCATTTCAAAACTTTGGAATTAGCTTCTCTGCTCCCTAAAATACTCTTCTGCTTTTATCATAGCTGGTTCCTGGTTGCCTTTCAGGTTTGAGCTTAATTGTCACCTGAGAAGGTTATATAGAAATATACACTATCCAGTTTCTCATTCCATTTTCAATAAAAAATTATATTTTTTGTCTATTGATATTTGTTTTCCTACACTTCTGCTCTAAAATCCAAATTTCATGAGTATTAATGAGTATTAATCCAAATTTCATGACCATCTTGAATATATTATTATAATTCCATTTACACACACATTTTTCATTTCAGAGAAATGTACATCAATAAGGGAAGTTTGTTTTCTTGTTTGTTTTAAATACTTCTTTATATAATCTACTTTTGCTGATTTTTTATTAATTTTTGTTTGTTCTTTTTCTGTTTTCATTCTCCTCAATTTCTTTGCTAATTCTCTGTGAGTTCTTTTGAGTCATTTGTTACTTAGAAATATCTTTTTTTTAATTTTCATGTACATAAAGTATTTCATATTTCATAATGTTTCTGTTATTGATTTATAATTACATCACATCATGAATAAAGGACATACTTTTATAAATCAAATCATTTTAAATTCATTATGACTTGTTTTTCTGACCTTTGTAGGGTCTATCTTGTAGAATGTTTCATGTGCCTAAAAAGTATGTTCATTATGCTCTTGTTCGGTAGAATGTTGCATAGTTGTCTGTTAGATCTGTCTTGTTTATAATGCTGTTCATATATTTTTTAATTTACTTGCTGATGCTCTAATTTTTCTGTCTATTGTTGAAGGTGGGTTATTAAAGTCAAACCATTATTATTGAATTACCTATGATCTGATCGGTTCTCTTATTTTTAGTTTCATTTTGGAGAACAATTTCTAAATTCACACATATTTATAGTTGTCATGTTTTCTAGATGGATTGATCAAATTTATCCTTATAAGCTCTTTCTTTGTTTATAGTAACAATTATTATCTTTTTTCTAGTATTATCTGATATCAATATATTTATTAGCACTCTCATTCGGTTAGAGTTTGAGTGGATTAATTATTTTTCATTTTTTATTCTTTTAACCAGAAAGAAGGTTTTTAAAAATGTTTTTGTTAGTGTATTATACTTATACATAAGAGTGGGTTTCATTTTCTCACAATGATAATGCATAGAATATAATTTGCTCCATTTCTACATAGTACTTCCTCTTTCTTTCCTCTTTTTACTCCCCCTGTTCTCTTCCTCTGTTCTACTGGTCTTCCTTCTATTCATATATATTTTTTAATTGTTGCTTTATAAATATACAAACTGGTATGATTCACTGTGATACACTAACATAGTACATAGAATCATTTTGTCAATTTCATTATACTAGTTCTCCCTTTTCCTTTCCTTCCTCCCTCCTCCTCAACCCCCTTCCTCTTTTTCATTGATCTCCCATCTATTTTCCACTCCCTCCTCTCCTATTTTCCATTATTTTTCTCTAGCTTCCATGTTTTTTTAGTCTAAATTATCTTTTATAGACAGTGTATGGGTAAATTTTTTATACTGTCTACAATTTTCTTCCTTTTAAAATTAAGAGGCTACTGCTTAGAAGTTATAGGTTTCAAAAATTTGAATGGTAAATATAAAGGGCTCACATAGGCCCCTCTTTTCCTGTACATAGTTTCTCTCATTATTAATAGCTTGCATTAATGTGATACATTTGTTAAAACTGATGAACAAATAGTAATATATTATTAACTAAAGTTCATAGTTAACATTAGAGTTCACTCTTTGTACATTCTATGAGTTTTAACAAATGTATAATAACTTATGTACTCTACTTCAATATCATACCAGTATTTTCACTGTCCTAAAAGTTCCCTATAATCCACTTAATTACCCCTTGCACTGCTTTGAGCTAAGAGCATCCACTGATTTTACATCATCTCCATTGTTGTGCCCTTTTCAGACTATCAAATATTTAAAATCCTGTATAATATAGTCTTTTCAGATTGGCTTCTTTCACTTGCTTATATACACTTAAGGTTCTTCATGTCTTTTTCTTAACTTATTCCTACAACTGAATAACCACAGTTTGTTTGTTCATTCATTTACTGAAAAACATTTTCTTTTGCATTTATAGCCACTATAAACATTAGTGTGAAGGTTTTTGTGTGAACATAAGTTTTACAGTAGTTTGGTTCCATACCAAAAGCATGCTCTCTGTATTGTGTGGTAGATTTGTATAGTTTTTGGAAGAATCTGTGAAATTGACTTCCATTGTGGCTAACAATCTTGCATCCCCACAAGCAATGAATGAGAGTTTCTGTTGCTAAACATACTTGCCAACATGTTGTTAGTATTTTCGGGTGCTTGATAATGCCTCATACCAGTTTACTTTTCTTTATTCTATTTTTCTTTGTATTACTCAGACTACATAATCTCAATTGACATATCGTTAAGTTTGTTGATCCTTTCTTCTGCTTATTCAAATATAATCTTGAAGTCAGTGATCTGTGGATTTTTATTTTTAACAAACTTTTTTAACTTTATAATTTCTATTTGGTTCATTTGTTTAAATAATTTATATTTCTTTATTTATATTACCTGTTTGGTGAGACATATTTCTCATTCCTTCTTTCAGTTCTTTGGACATGATTTCCTTTAAATCTTATTAGACTCATGTTTTAAAAGTAGCCAGTTAGTATTTATCTGTAATTTCACTTTTGATTTCCTCCTATAGATTGCTTTATTCCCCTTCTCTATAGGCCTCATACTTTCTTGTTTCTTTATTTGTATCTTAATTATATTTTGAAAACTAGACATTTAAAATTTTACTGGAGCTGGGCATGATGATGTGCATTTATAATGCAAGCTACTCAGGAAACTGAAGCAGGAGAATCACTTGGTCCCAGGAGTTCAAAGACAGCTAGGGCAACACAGTAAAAGCATAAATAAAAAAGGAAAAAGAAAGAATATATGTATACATGTATACTCCCCACACATACATATAGCAATTATAGAAATAGAAAAATAAAAATCAGCCTCATCAGAGCTTGATATTATTGCTTATTATTGTAGTCATTGCTTGTTTGTTGTAATGACTTCTCTGAACTAACCCTATAGTCTGTATATTTTGTGGAGTATACACACTGAAGTCTGTATTCAGATGACTTGGTAATCAGCTAAAATTTAAACTGTTTTCCTTCAATGTCTGGGACTAAGAAATCTTTCAGTGTTTGTCAAAGGGCATATGTGCACTTGGTAAAAGATTTCAACACTTAGGCAATTTACATCTCTGCCTTAGTCTCCATTTGATTCTTATATGAAGATTTGAGATCAGCCCAAGTTGAAAGTTGAGGATCTACACAAGTGTTTCCTGAGCATGAACAGAGTCCTGAACCTACACACAGCCCTGTGCATGTATGCAATCTTCTCAATTCCCAGCATATAGCTAATATTTCAAAGTCCTTATGGATATCTCATTCATTAGATATTTTAAAACTCTTTAATTTATGGTTTGCCTTGTAATCCACTGCCTTAGAAGTGAGGTTAAAGCAGTCACTTTCAATGATTTTTCAAGAAATATCTCTAGGGAAATTTTTTTCTATATTTTTCAGGCTTCTGAGTAAGGTTCAAATACAGACAGCACTAAAAATGGAATTTTCCAAAGAACCCCCTGTCAGATAAAATAATGACATAAGTTCATAAGTGTATAAATATATATTCATATTCATAAAGTTCTATAAAATCTTTTATCTCTCTTAATTCTCTTTTTTGGCATTTTTTGGTATTTGGAAGATTTAATTTTTTTGGACAGTTATATTCATATGACTTCCTTTTTATAGGCAATATCAGTTTTCTAGAATAGGCAGTATTGAAGTTAATTAATAATCCATTTTTCCCTCAACTTTGCCCATTTCAAAGTAGAAATTTATTTTTTATAGATCTATTTATTGTTATTCTCTTCCAGAGAAAATTTACCTTTGCTTTTGGTAGGAAATTAGAGTAGAAAGACTACTTTAATTCTGATAGAGATGGATGGGGTTATCTCATATTTCTCGTAGGAGTGTAAAATAATACAACTACACTAGAACACTATTTCATGGTTCCTTTATTAATGACTTTTAGTTGTAGATGGACAAAATGCCTTTATTTTATTTACTTATATGGTGCTGAGGCTCAAATCCAGTGCCTCATACTTACAAGGCAAGTGCTCTGCCACTGAGCCACAATCCCAGCACTGTTTCATGGTTTCTTAAAGAGTTACACTCACACTCACCTTATGCCCCATTCATTCTGCTCTTAAATATCTTCTCAAGGGAAATAAAAACATTTGCTGAAGTGAGGACTTGTACCTGAATATATTAACAACTTCATTCAAAATAGTCAATAACCTGAAAACACTAAAATAACTGTCAACAGATGTAATGCATAAACTATAGTGCTCAACAGAACAATATTATCCATGCAGTAGAATTTTACTAGTAATAAAAACAAGTAAAGTACTTGATATTAGAACATTCTAGATAAGTCTCAAAATTATGTTCACTGAAAAATGCCAGACTTGAAATAATACACACTGCATTGATTTATCTGCAGAAAAATTCAATAAAATAAAAATTAATCTATAAAAACATAAAGTAGATTAGCATTTGACTGAATCCCCAGTAAAGAGACAAAAAGAGTTTTGGAGAAATGATTGAAATTTTCTCTTTTGGGATATTGGTAGAATGGGTATATGTAACTGGAAAACACTGAACTGTATATTTAAGTTATATTTTATTCTCCGCACATTATACCTCATTGAAGCTGATTATATAAAGGGTTTCAATCTTTTGGGGGCTGGTCTATAACCAGTCTAATCTTACTCCTGTATTGCTGCCCTTCAGTCCTGGGTGTTTAATAGAGCCATGAATTCCATGATTTCCCCAGTGTTTGATACTATGAAGACCCTGCTTCTCAGCATCTTTCCTACCTCTTGGCCTCATGACTGACAAAAAATAAATATGACAAATAAGCAGTTATACATACTGTAAAGAAGTCAAAAGAAGAGAGGAGCAAGGTGCAAAGGCAGAATGGTAGAATGGCCAAGTTGCCAGCTTTATTTCTATCAATAGGTTACATTAGGTCAGTGACATCAGTAGTACATTATTGTTCATTGTATCCTTAGGCAGATTATAGAGTTAGCAATATTATGCAGCTTATTTCTCAGTTACATACTATAGTTAGAATGTGCAAAGTTAGGAGCTTTGTGTAGCTCTCAAAGTCCATTGTTTAAAGTTACTGTTATGTAGATAGGTTCAGGTACAATGGAGCTTGGTGAAACATTGTGGTTGTCTAGAGAGAGTGTTTATTCCCAGAAGCTATGTGCGTGAGATCAATGTCAAGACGGATAAGACTCTAGCACAAAGCCTCCTCATGCAGGGCATTGGCTACAGCAGCCAGGCAGCCCATGGCTTTGCACAGAAGTTTCCTAGCAGCCAGGCATTCTATGTCTTTGAACATAAACTTCCTAGCAGCCAGTGGCTTTGCACAGAACCTTCCTAGCCACCAAGCAGGCCACATACATGAAGACTTCAGAGACGCTAATCCCAAACACAGAACCCTTCCAACTTAGGAGGCCCAGTTTTCTGTGCTTCACTTTTATCTGGAATTTTAATTCCTTGACCCTGGATTCCTTGTCATCCATGGATTTCATTTTTTTGTCTCTTGGACTGTTTGTAGTTGCCCAAATTCCTGTTTTAAGAGACATCCAGAATTCTTCATATCTTTGGCAAGAGTTACTTTCTATTACTTATTAGGATCATACTTTTTTTTTTAGTCTAATGAATACTGATCTTGAAATTGCAAATGTAACATTTGACTACAAAAATTATACCTTAAAGTAATAAATGCTATAGATATTTAAGATAGCTGGAAAGGTATACTGACACTATTATAAACAGCTTTCACTCTATATCCTATGATATTTTCATAGTAATCTCTTTATACTTACAACACAAAAGTGAGATTTTTTTCCCACTTCCTTCAGTTCATCCATTATCTCTCTTCAAATTTCAGGACTCAGTCTCCCCTAGTAAGCTATTTTCAAAATGTGCTGTCATTTCCTCTGATAAAGAAGCAATAAAATCAGGGGGAAAGTGTTTGGTATGTGTTGTATTAAACATATTTTAATAGTTTACTCCAAAATTCTAAAACCAACATTATATTAACTATTCTTCTACAATTCCAAGAATAATATATGGATTTTCCCAAAATTTACTTAAATATGCTTTCCTTTTTATTTAGGTAGGACTCATATACCAGAGCATTATCTGGAGATAGTGTGAAAACACTTCCTTAAAGATATAACTTCTTTTGGAGCTGGGGTTTTGGCTCAGTGATAGCACATTTTCCTAGCATGTGTGAGGCACTGGGTTTGATTCTCAGCACCGTGTATAAATAAATGAATAAATTAAAGTCCATCAACATCTAACAAGTATTAAAAAAGATCTCCCTTCTTTTGTTAAACTCATTATTAGGTACATAACACAGTTTTGCAAGAGCCTATGATACAGGTTTTGACAGTAGGTAATGAGGACAGTAGGAAATACATGTCATTCAACCATTTATTTTTTAAAAAATATTAGAAGTGTAATACTAATCACACAAGTTATCAAATGATAAAAAATAACTCCTGGTTATTTTTGGAGAAAGAAGTCATCATCTATAAGAATGTGCAGTTTCAAGCATCATCCATATTAAAAAGTAGGAGTACTTGGTAAAACCAGAAGACTGAGTTGTCATCAGAAGTGGCTGTACCAGGGAATAAACTTGCTTCCAAAGGAGCAATGTTTCCTTGTCTCTAAGAGGAGAAAAACTGTAATATCCCTTCTTTTAAGGCTGCAAAGGGAAGCTTATTATACTATATAAAGCAGAAATTGAAGAATGAAAATATTCTAATTAATTATTAATTAGAATTGATATATCTCTGTCAAAGTATTGTATTCTGTGAATCAATAAATTTTGTTATTGCCACTTAGAAGTTGATACTGAATACAAACCAAGGATACGAAGAATTCACACAAATGTACTTAGTTTTAAGAAAAGAAATTAAATGTATGCCTTAAATACAAGTCAAAAAACGGAGGGTGTTATAAGCTTGGAGAGAAAAGTGTGAGATTATTATTTATAATGATAAAAGTTGATATTATTGATAAATTCAAGGCATGATCCCCTTGCATATCATCAATAACCTTTCTCCTTCACCTCTATGTCATATTTGATAGTCTGATACCCAATTTAATATATATATATATATATATATATATATATATATATATATATATATAAAATAAACTGCAAGTTTCTCTATTTTTTCTTTGCTAACCACATAATATTCTGATTCTTAAATGACTAAACTATTTAAACCTTTTGTTTGTGTATTAAATATACCTAATATTCTTGTCATTCTGGATACATTTAGCTCCCCAAAGAAATATAAATGATTATTAATATTATGGAAATATTACACAGAAGTTTCCCCAGGATTTTATTCATCACATTTTCCCTCTGGAAACATAACAATAGCTATTTCATTCAAATACCTCAGAAGAAGACATTTCATTGAGAGGAAAGAGATATATACAATTTTTTAATTCTTTTTTTTTTAGATTAGCAGAGGCATACTCAAGAGTTTCAATTACAAAATATGAGATATTAACCCATTTGATCTTGCTGTTATTTCATAAAGAATTGATTTGCATTTGATAAATCAATCCTCAAATATTATCTAAAATAGCAAGGAGGTAAAATGCAGTATAAATTTCTTATTTTCCCCAAAATAGCACAAAAAAGATAAGATTTTTATTTTCATTTTGGACTAAAAGAATGAGTTTTTAATAAGCTTTTATTTATTGCCTACTTCTTAGGTTCTATAATAGAATCTTTAGAAGGTTAGAAACAACTTCATAACAGTCTTCACTCCCATTCAAATTGTAGACAAACTGAGGATTAGAATCACACTTCAAATGATAGCCAACCGACTATAGCCATATGGTACAAGGACACATGCAGATAAGACAGGTACTAAAGGATGTTCACAATTTTGGAGGATGTTAAATCAAAAGGTAATTTAAAACTGGAGATATTCTGAGCCAAGTGTGGAGAGTGTGGATTATAAAAATTGTTATGTTTGTTCTGTTCTTAGATGACATGAACCAAGAAGCCTTCTCATTGCTCCTTTCATGTCCTTGTTCCTCAAAGTATAAATAAAAGGATTAAGCATAGGAGTGACTAAACTGTAGAACAAGGACATGAGTTTGTTCTTGTCCTGAGAGTTAGCAGCAGAGGGTTGTACATACATGATAATTACTGGTCCATAGAAAAGAGATACAGCAATAACATGAGAACCACAAGTATTAAAAGCTTTCTTCTTTCCCTCCAAAGATCGAATCCTAAGCACAGTAGCTACAATAAACCCATAGGAGATAAGGATAAGTGACAAAGGAACAAGGGAATAGAAAGTCCCCACAATGGAGAGCATAGCTATATTGAATGTAGTGTCAGCACATGACATCTTGATCATCACTGGAACCTCACAGAGAAAATTATCAACCTTGTTGTTACCACAAAGTGGCAGCTGGACAGTGAGAGTTGACTGAAGCAAGGAGTTAGCCAATCCACTTATCCAGGCCACAGCCATGAGGAGGATGCAGAGTCGCTGATGCATGATAGCTGGGTACCTCAAAGGCTTGCAGATGGCAATGTAGCGATCCAAGGACATCACAGCTAACAGGATGCACTCAGTGGCTCCCAGGAAGTGAAACATATAAAACTGGGTCACACATCCCCCATAGCTGATAGACTTATCTGGGCCCCAAAGGTTAAGCAGCAGCTGAGGGATGGTAGTTGTGGTAAAGCACAGGTCCAAGAAGGAGAGGTTGGAAAGGAAGAAATACATAGGGCTGTCAAGATGCGGATCTACTCTTGATACCACAATAATTGAGATGTTACCCACCAGTGTGCAGATATATGCAACAAGCACCAAAATGAACAGGGGCATTTCCAACCATGGGTGGTTGGAGAAACCCAAGAGAATAAAGACCTCTGGAGCACTTGCATTGTCCAGATTCATGTTTGCTATTGCTTTTTTTGGTAGATTCAAGTTAAAGAAAATACTCCACTGAAGTGAGTTGATGTTTGCAAGCATAAAAATTAATAAAAAATATTACTTTTGTGGTCTTCTAAAAGAAAAACAAACAAATACCTTTATTTAAACCAAGAAATGCAGAATAGCAAATTTTTTATAAAATAATGAGATAAAGGAAAACTTACAATTCACCTTATGTTAGAGAGAGAGAGAGAGAGAGAGAGAGAGAGAGAGAGAGAGAATATGAAATGGATGAATGAATGAAACTAATCTACCCAAGAACCAGTCATGATAACTTACCACTTGTGTTCATTTCTTTCATCCATGATCTTCTGGCCCTTGCCGTGTTCTGGTTAGATTTATGAGTTGATTTAGGAGTTCCAGATGTCTGGTTTGCATAGAAACAGCACATATTGTTTTCCATAAGTCTATTCTCCAAACTATAGACTGACTTTTTAAAAAAAAGAACCATGCAATTAAAAGGAAATGAACCCTTGAAACATACTCAGAACTTGCAAAGCAAGACAAACAATAATTGATTGCAAAGATAAATGATTAGACACCAAGCACTTATCAACATAGTCTGATTATACAATTGATTTTCACAATGTGAGTTGTAATCTATCTCACATATGTTATTCTATCAAGTTGTTTTTTTCCATTATAAGTGGGAATATCTAAGTTTGTGTAATATGATTTATAATGCAAAATGTACTTCTTACTATAGGTAATGGCAAAAAGTTTGAAAAACATTGATTTAGTAGAAAAGAAAATGGCATATGAAATTTAAAAACCTGACTCTAATCCACTGCTAACAGTTAACACACATATCTTCTAGGTATCGTTTCTCAGAACCTCCCTTAATGTGAGGTCCAACATGTCTGACCATACTTTCTTAAGTGCAATATTTCATGTTGAGCTGGATATTTTCATGAAATGCTGTGTTTTATTTGGTTAGGAGTTTGCTAAATAATTTTTCTTCAGGTTTTACCTAAATATCAACAATGTACAATTTTCTTCCCTTCCATTTCCTTCATTACTCAGATCACCTAATTTGAATCTGATGTTAATGCATTCAAGATTTTTAAACCAACCCACACATATTTTAATTAGTGTAAATGTCCACTAATGCAAATAGTTTACTATGCTATTTTTAAAAACATGCCTCAGTGTTTCAAATTATAATGTTGGTTATTAATATTAAAATGTTTCAATTTATTTCCATGCTTTCTCACATGCAACTTTGCATTAAAAAGTTCAAAATATGCATGGAGTTGTTCAAAGATTAAATCAAAACAGCTGAATAGATTATTCCCTCTCACATAAAACATTTACCTTCAATCAAATGATCTTCTGTACTGGTTTCCTTCTTCTAAGAAAAAAAAAATTGCCATTTTCATCAGAATTTAATATTAATTGGGGATAGGATTAAATATCTTCTCTGTATTCAGTACCTTTATTTCATATCATAAGTCAATACTTATTTGAAGGATCCCAAATATTTTTAGATGCAGAATCCTATGTACCCTAAAATATTTGTATGAGGGCTTGGGGAATATAGCTCAGCTATTGAGTGCCTAGCATGTATGTGGCCCTGGATTCAATCTCCAGTACTCCCTAAAATATAGCAAAAATAAATTAAAACATAAAATAATAGTTAAGTAGGAGTCTCACTCTCCTTATAAAGCTGTGAGACTTTGTGCTCCAAACAGATAATAAACCTCAGTGGAAATTTCTTGCCAGGAGACACTATAGCAATTCCCTGTGGGTATTCTTCCCTCTCACATTCTTATCCCAAAAAAATGAAATCATAAAAGTGACACCTGTTGTGTAAAATGGACTTGAAACTGAAAGACACCTAGAAAACTCAATTTAGCTCCAAAATTTCATAGAAATTTTCCTGGATTACCAGGAGAAAGACAAGAAAATTATTTTTGATGTCAAGATCTGATTTTTAATTCACATTTATATCAAAATGTTATTTTGAGATTCTGCTATGGTAAGATATAGCAATCCTAGTTCTACATAGAGATGGAAGAGACAGTCACCTCCTAATATGTTTAAGGAAACAAAAGGCTCTTTGGTTTTATTTTTTCCACAGTAGCCTCACTCAGTATTGACTATTTACCTAACCTAATATTGATGATATTAAAGTTTCTCATTGACTTGAACAATAAACACCTTGTGTCATTCATATACATTAATATTTCTTTTACTCATGTTTCATTTAGTAATGTTTCATTGACTCATCAGTAAATATTATGGAATCCCTACTATGTGTCAATCACTCATCTAGATGTTTCAAATAAACATTGAGAATGAACATCCAAAAACTTGTTGTAATGAAATTATACTCTAATATAGGAAGAATGGATTTGTGTTTATTGTTGGTGTCTTGATGAATTTAGCTCTAAAATAGATTCAATTACTAAACAAATCACAATGGCACAAGCTGATAATATGGCACAAATAAGTTTTGTACCAATAGAGTTTTTGACAAAAAGACTAAAAATTAAAATATGAATCTAAAGGATTTTAAACCTGAATTTCTTATTTAAGCAATTTTTTTTTCACTCAGGACTTACCAGTAGTTAACAGTCTGGAATCCTTCCATAAAAGTTTACATCAGTCTTCTGAGATTGTTTTCTTTGTTCATATTTATTCTTTTGTCATTCTCTGCATTCTAGAATTTTATCACATTCTAATTCTCTTTAAAAATTATTTAATAGAGCTCTCTTAACTTCCTTGTTGCCATATCTTGATCTTCTTTCCTCCTCTAATTCTTCCACCATGATATTCTGCCTCACCCCAGGTCCAGAACAATGGAGTCAACCATTTATGGACAAAAATCTCTGAAGCCAGAAAGTAAAGCAATACTTTATATCTTGTCTTTAGACCAGAAGGTGTGAGTGATAATCACTAAGCTGATGCAATTGCCACTATTCTATTGGTAAAGAAAAAATATTATGACAAACTGAAGAGAAAATAAAACACTGTCCTATGACTGTGAGTTTTACTGAACCCTTTGGTGACATATAAATGCAGTGAAATAATAGACGAGCAAATATAGGTCACTAGCAGTTGGATAAGAGGCAATGGTTTTCAAAGTGGAATAATCACAAAATGTTGCCAAATAACAGACAATTCAGCTGGAAACACAATAGCACCAACTGGAAGTGGGTTAGAAAATAAGTGACATAAGCCAATCCCCAAAAGCTGAAGGGTGAATGTTCTTGCTTAAATGTGGATGCTAACACACAACAAGGAGGGAGAGGAAGAATATAAGTTCAGTAGATTAGACAAGGAGAATAAAGGGAAAGGAGAAGAGGCAGGAATAGGAAAGACAGTGGAATGAATCTGACTTAGCTTTCCTATGTACACATATGATTTCACCACTGTGAATTGCCACTTCATGAACAACAACAACTATGGGGTCCTAATTAGAATAAGATGTACACCATGTTTGTATAAATATGTCTTGTATAACTAAAAAGGAAAAATATAATTAAAAGTCTTAGGGAAAGAAAGCTGTCTATCTATTTCATAAATGGGAAATTGAATCTTCAGGCTTAACTGGCTCATATTTTCCCTTTTGTTGTTGTTGTTGTTGCTGTTGTTTTTGAACAATGCCTCCAGTTCAAGCTCAACATCATTTGAGAATCATCTCAACATCTCAACATCATTTGAGATTCATCAGTAAATACTGGAATAAATTCTCCAGTCCACACAGTTGGGTGTACTGCAGGTGGGTCTGGGAAATAAGTATAATAAGTTTCCCCATGAAATAAAGCCAGCATAGCCACAAATATGATGGCTGGAGACAGTGCCTCCCCATTGTTTGACCATCTGCTCAAACTGATGTGTCAAGTTCTTCAGTTGTCCACACATTGGCGGTTTTGCATTCTGGGTCCACAGAGTCTTCTTCACCTTCCACTTCATCATCTCAGCTTCTTGTTCCTAGTGGAGATCAGGATCAATGCCTCTGGTTCAAGCTTCAGATCCTCCTTGATGGTGATGAATGTGCGGCACGCTCAGATACCAGATAGGATAAACTGCACCTTTGAGTGACACAGACATGGCTTCTATGCCACATTATCCTGAATCTTGTCCATTCCATGATCTTGTTTGTAAGTCTCTCCAACAAAATAGGCCTGACAGGCCCATTGCAGTGGTAGTCGGCTCAATAGCAGTGTGAACTTCAGCATCACAATTTAAGAAATCTAAAACAAAGGGAGCATGATTCAAACAATTTTGTTGGGTTCTATCTCCCCTTTTGTTTTTTGTAATGGTAATTTAAGGGACAAGTGAGATTGCTCTACAGTAACATGACCTTGAGGATTATAATGAATACCTGTTCAGTGATCAATAAAACTCTTGAAAAGAACTAGATAAGTAGGAGCATTATCAGTTTTAATTTATAGAGGATGGCCCAGCACTCCAAAAGCAGCTAATTGGTAAAAAATGATTGATGAATAGTTTTCTTCTGTATGAGAAGTGGCAAAAGTGAAATGAGAACAAGTGTCAATAATAACATGAACATAACACTGACTGCCAATTGAGAGTGGTGGTTTGGCTGAAAACCACGGGGATTAACCCTAATAGGTAAGACTAGAGTATGTATTACACTGATGAACAGTTGATGAAAAATTTGTTTTGTAAGCTGGAAGCATTCTGATAATGAACAATTTGAGAGGCTTGAGTACAGTCATAAGGAGACAACTGCTGACAAGCTGTAACAAGACAATCATCTATAGCATTACCTATTGGTAAAAAAAAAAAAAATTTTCAGAGAAAGCTCTGATGTCTCCAATAAAACAAGGATAACTATTCACTCAAATTATGTTTTGTAAAGTATGAAATAAATGAAATAACTCTTCTAAATGTATATGTCCAATGGTAGCTGTTTCAATGTGCATAGTAACTCCATCTGTGTAGGCACTGTCACCAGAGATATTAACTAGATTATTAGCAAAATGAAGCAAGACACAAATGAGAGCTTGATGATCTGCTCATTGTGCAGAGATGTAGGAGTCTACACCACCTTAATGTGAGCAAGGCTATGGTAACCAGCCTCACCTGGACTGGAGCCATCTGTATACACTGTGACTGCCTCAGGTATCTGCTAAGTGTGTACAATTTGGGGGAAAATAAATGAGGTTAAAGTAGCAAATTGGATACACCTATCACGGAGATAATGATTTTCTACTTGACCAGGAAAATTAGCAAAAGCTACTTGCCAAGCACTTGAAGATTGACAAAGCCAATTTTGTTTTTGAACTGAAAAAGGCACCATAATAAAATAAGCCTCGGCTCCCACCAATTCTATGACTCGACTTCTGCCTTTAATAACAAACTGAGCAATAAAATCATAAAAATGGAGTAAAAGATTTTGGAGGAGACTAAGCAAAAGGAAGTCATTTGATAATTCCTGAAGACTGCTATACAGCCTCTATGGGAGTATGAGAAGTAGAAAATATCAACACATGTATAGACTTCTGTAAATTAATTCTAGTAAGCAGTGCAGTCTTGAGAGCAGCTTCCAGTTTTACTAATGCAGCCTTTGCTTCTGCTGTGAGTTGTCAAGGAGAGGCTGGAGAGGGATCTCCACATAAATATCAAATAAAGAACTTAAATCTGCACTGGTGATTGTAAACCATATCACAACCAATTAATACCTCCAAACAATATTTGAAAATTCATTAAGAGTATGGAAACATCATTTCTCATTTGTAAATTCTGTGGATGAATCATGCATCCATCAGTTAAGCTGCTTGGATACTGAAAGGTTAGAGCAGATGCTTTGCACAAACCCACTGAGGTAAGTGAGGTTTACAAGTGAACAAAAATTTTAAAAACATATCTGAATTAGATTGTGCCATAAATATGTCATTCATGTAATGAATAATATATTCATCAGGATTGTTCTTACATGGGAGCAATTGCTTGAGCTAGAAAAGTCTGACATAAGTAAGACTATTAGTCATTATCTGTGGCAAAACCTTTCAACAATATCTCTCAACTGGTTTCTTAAATTTAATAACTGGAACACTGAATGCAAAATGCTTACAATCTGCTGGATATAAAGGTATAGTGAAAAAATCTTTTAAGTCTATTATTTTTAAATAATAATCAATAGAAATAGCTATAGGAGAAGGAAGTCCATTAATTCCTTTCCAAAGGATCCATTAACTCCATAGTCTGATTATTTGCTCAGAGATCTTTTAATAATCTCCAGTTACCAGATTTTTCTTTATTATAAAAACAGGAGCATTCCATGATCTAAATGTAGGTCCAATATGATCAGCTTATACCTGTTCTTGGACAAGTATATGCGCCACCTGAAGTTTCTCTCTTGCGAGGGGTCATTGATCAACCCAGACAGGATTATCTGACAGCCAATTCATTTTTTTCTGCTCTTCTCGGGGCTGGAGAAGAGATCAAGGCCTCTACTGAAAAGCTGATTAGGTAAATGTCCCAATCCATGCCATCCTTGTTGAGAAGATTATGCTACAGATGAACAAACACTTTCTTGTTTTTTTTTTTTCCCAACTCCCTACTGGGAATAAATTCTTGTTTAAAAATTTGGGATGTAACCACCAAGCTAGGACTCATCATTAAAACTCCTATGCTATTTAGAATATCAGGGCCCCACAAATTTACTGAAAAACTCTCAAGGACATAAGTTTTGAAAAGTTCCTTATTATATTCAGAATCTTTCCATCAAAGATATGGAGCATTCTTCACAGGCTGAGAACTGTGACCTATATCTTCCACATTAGCAGAGGCCCTGTGTAAGGACCATCCTTTAGGCCAATGAATTGTAGATATAACAGACATATCTGTCCCAGTGCCTATGACACCTTTAAAAATCTTTCCATTTATATTAAGATCCAGATAGGGTCACTCTTGCTTGACTATCCAAGCCAAGTATGCCCTAAAAGATTACCTTTATCACCTTTGGGTTCTTTGACAAAATTATTTTCCTCTTGAATGGTAAGGTAAAAGAAGAATTTGAGCTATGATATTTTCTTTGACAACGGAAGTACCTTAACAATGAAAATATTGGCAAGCTATAACTTTTATTTCCCCAGTAAAAATCTGAATCTATCTGCCCTGGTAAAACTTGAAACCCTTTCATAGCTAAAATACTTCATCCTAATGTAAGTCCCACCATGCCAGAGGGCAAAGTGCCGTAAATACCAATAGGTATGGCCTGAGGTCACACCTCTGGAGTTAATACACTTTTGGCAGTGAGATGAAGTTCCAGTCGTACACTTCCTTCCATGACCCTGTAAAGGTCCCATTGGAGGGTTATAAGGTTTGTCTGGAATGTATGGCTGTTCTGGAATGAGCAACAGTGCCTCCACTATTCGGCAGTGTAGGGCAGACCCTCCTTCCTGTTTTCCAACTGTGGGGTTAATTGCCTGTCTGCATCTGTTCATGGTTTACACTCATTAACCTAATATTTACTGTGAGTACAATGGGACATAGCCCTGTTTTATTTTTTTAGGCAAGCAGCTGCCAACAGTCTCTGGACAAATGTGTAGGCTTGCCACAGTTAAAACACCCCTTTTATGATTTTTTTCACGAGTCTGTAAATCTTCTTTTAAATCTGTAGAGTTACTCTATGAACATATGCAATACCAAAATTGGCATAGAGGCAGATGAAATCCAAAAGCATTCCTTTCTTTTTATGAATACAGATCACCTCCTGGCAGACTTTATTAGCATTGTACAAAGCCAGCTGTTTAACTAATGATTCACCAGCATCTGGGTCCCCTTTACTCAATTAACTACTTGATACAAACATACTATAAAGTCTGTGTAGAGCATGTGGAGACCTTGTCTAACCTGAATGATATCCATAGTTTTTTCTCCTTCAATAGGCAACATTCTCCATGCCCATTTAGCACAAACATTTATTTGCAGATAGGTTTGAAAATCAAAACTCAGCTGATAACTTAAGTCAGCATATTGTCCAGTTTCAGTCAGCATTCCCAGAGTAACATTAACTCCTTGAGCTCAATTTGTCTCCACCTGGTTTGCACTAAACTCTAGCCAGTTATATTTCCACATTAAATAGTGGTGCCCTGACAAGAAAGCTTTAGCTAGCCTAATCCAATCATTAAGTGGCATGTCTTCATTAGCAAGCATTTTTAACAAACTCTGAACAAAAGAAGCTGCGGGGCCATATATAAAGCAAACAGACTTAAAACTATTTGAAGTTTTTTTTTGTTGTTGTTTTTGTTTTTGTTTTTTTTAAAGAAATAGGCGCAAGTGATTGAAATGGCTGACCAGAATTATTTGGATCAGTTCTTTCAAAGATTGGATACGCTCAAAAGCCTTCCTCCTTTTCTCCTGACACTCTCATTGCTCAGAGACTTTGCTGTAATAGCAATAACATTTTTTTATCCAGGCATCCTTAATTTTAATTTAGTCCCAGTCATGGGCTGAGGCATGGGAGCCAAAATAGCCATAGTCAAATTAGAAAAATTGTGAACTCTCTTTCTTCCTCAAATTCTTCCTCAGAGTCTTATCTGAAACCATTTTCCCTTTCATCCTGAATGCATCTGTCCAGATCAAATGCCTCCTCCCCCATCTCCTGCCTCCTCTCAGGAGACAAAGTCCCCTACAAATGAGGGGGAGGTGCCCCGGCTGAAAACTCTTGGGTAAAGTCTCTACAGCATTTAATAGCATTTTTAAAGCCAGATATCAAATCATATATATTTTGTATCTGGAGAGTGAAGTCTCTGTCTCTACTGCCTAATCATCATGTGAGATGCTTCTCTCTGCCACACTCTGTAGCCATAATATCCTGCCTCACTTTGAGCCCCAAGGAATGCATGCAGTCTCTACGGACTGAGATCTCACACTCTCATAAAAATGGATCAAGCCGATCTCATATCAAGGTCCATAGAGTAAAATTTTCTTTGGGGATCTTGTCTGGTTCCTCGGCTGCATATTCAAAACCCAGCTATTTACCAAATTTCTGCCTAGTCTCTATGTTTTAGTCAGCTTTTTCACTGCTGTGACTGAAAGACCCAACCAGAACAACTGTAGATGAGGAAAATTTTATTTAGGAGATCTCAGTCCAAAGCATTTATAAACTAGTAATTTATTAATAAATTAGTAATTTATTTAATTTTATTTAATTTATTAGTAATTTATTCATAAATTTTACTAGTTTTATATACTTTTCCAATAATTCTTCTACAATTAAATATTTTTATTTTCTTCCCTCATTTTATACTATAAGACATTCAAAATAAAATGCTTTCATATTCAAATTTCTTCACTATTTGTTTCAGGAAGACTTCATGAGCCATGTGTTGACTGAATGATGTTTAAGCCATTAGGCAGGGGAGCCCGATATCAGGAACTCCCAGTAGGAATCCACTTGTTCAAGAATGCCTGATTCAAGTGGTGCCCAGTACTAGCTCCCAGATCAGGTTCTAGCACAGCACCGGAAATGTGAGTGACCCGCTAAGAGCCAAACAGTGTGCTTACCCCCACCAATATTCTGTTTTTAGTGAAGAAGCAAGCACAAGAGACAAGATTCCTCCCACACCGAAATCTTATCCTTACCAATCCTCTTTGATCCGATCCGTACTGCTATAAATAAAGCAAGCCAGGCTCCATGTTTGTTAGACACTGTACCCCTCTGGTCGGTTTCACCTGTCACTGCCCCCTGCTCTGTAAAATATATTTCTGGTCTTTCCTATTTTTTTCATGGTACTATTTTCTTAGCTTTTATTTTGCAGCCAGCCCATCTCCTAAAAGAAACCTTTCCCTCACCTATGTGGGATGTGAGCAAGAATTTGTTTCTTTTCAAATTTGCTTATTTTTAAAATTGACAGATAAAATTACATTTATTTTGTACAACATGATATTTATATAAATACAGACATTGTGGAATAGTTAAATCCGGCTAATTATATACATTAACTCATTTGTATATCATTTTGGTAGTTAGAATATTTAACATCCACTCAGCATTTTTCAAGCATATAGTATGTTGTCACTAATTTTTGTCGCTGTGCTCTACAATTTATTCTTTGAACTGATTCCACAGGTCTAATTGTAATTTTGTATCCTTCAACCAACATATCTCCATTTCCTACTAACCCATACTCCCAATGACCTCACCTTTTGATAACCAGCATACAGGGGTGATATCATGCACTATTTCTTTCTGCACCTGGCTTATTCCATTTAATATAATGTTTTATGGGTTAATTCCCATTGCAAATGACAGATTTTCCTTCTTTTTAATAGATGAATAATATTTCACTGTGTATATACACCATGTTTTCTTTATATATCCATCCACTAATTGACACTTATCATATATTGGCAATTTTTAATAGTGTTGGAATAAACATGAGAATACAGATATCTTTTTTTGCATACTGATTTTATTTCCTTTAGCTGTATACCCAGAAATGAGATGGCTAGATCAATATATTACTTATTTTTTAAATTTTTTGAAGAACCCCCATACTGGTTTCCATAGTAATTGTACTGACTTACACTCCCACAAACATTGTGCAAGTGTTCATTTTTCTCCACATTCTTATAGACACTTGATGTCTTTCTTCCTTTTGATAATTATGTTCTACCAGGGGTGAACTGTTAGCTTACTGTAGTTTAAATTTTCATTTTTCTGATAATTCACAATATTGAGGAATTTTTGTCATCTTTTCAATAGAGTGTATTCATGTCTTTTGCATATTTTTTTAATGGAGTCATTTATCTTCTTACAATTGAGTTCCTTGTTTACTTTGGTTATTAGCCTCTTATCAGATGAATGGTTTGCAAATATTTTCTCTAATTCCATATATTGATTCTTTGTGTTTATTGTTTCTTTGGTTGTGCAGAAGCTTTTTAGTTTTCACTAATTTGTCTTTTTTCCATTTTGTTGCTTATGCTTTTCAGGTCACATCTTGAAAAAAAAAATCCTAGACCAATGTTGTGTAGATTTCCCCTACTTTTCCTAGTAGTTTTACAGTTTCTGGTCTTACATTAAGTATTTAACCCATTTTGAGTTTGTTTTCTGAGATAAGATCCCAATTCCATTCTTCTGTATGTGGATATCCAATTTTTCCCATACTATTTATTGAAGATACTATACTTTTCTTTTGTGTATTTCTGGCATTTTTGCTGCAAGTCAATGCAACATATATCTGTGGGTCCATATTTGGACTTTCTATTCTGTCCCATATGCTGATGTGTCTTTTTTTTTTATCAGTACCATGTTTTCATTATTATAGCTTCAAAGTATATTTTTGAATCAGGCAGAGCAATGTTTCCAGTTTCTTTTTGGTAATAACCACTTTGGTAATATTGGAGTTTTTTAAATAATTCTATGGGAATTTCAGGATTGTTTATTATATTTCCACAAAAAATAACATTAGAAATTTCATAAGGAATACAGTGACTCTGTAGCTCTCTTTGGACTTTTTAACAACATTATTTTTTCTAACCCAAAAACATATATATTTCCACTTATTTGTCTTTCTCAGTTACTATCATCAGTGTTTTGCAGTTTTCAGTAGCAGGACTTGTACTTCATTGGGTGAAAGTATTTATAGTTATTTAAAATTTTCTAGTTTTATTATAAGACATTGTGTTCTTGACTTCTTTATCATATAGTTCATTATTAGTACATAGAAACATTGATTTTTGTGTTGATTTTGCATCCTATAACCTTATAAAATTTGCTAATTAGATTCAGTATTTTTAATGGAACAAATGGTGTTAATTTCCCTTCTTCCTTTCTTATTTGAATGCTTTTTATTCTTTCTCCCACATAGTTATTATGACTAAGAATGCAGTACTGTGTTGAAAAAAATGTGGTGAAAGTGAACCCCCTTCTTGTCCTAGTACTTAAAGGCTTTCAACTTTTCACCATTGGGTATGAGGTTCATTGAAGGCTTTTCATATAAGGCCTTTGTTTTTTAAGAGAGACAGAGAGAGAAGAGAGAAGAGAGAAGAGAGAAGAGAGAGAGAGAGAGAGAGAGAGAGAGAGAGAGAGAGAGAGAGAATGTTTTTAACATTTTCAGTTTTTGGTGGACACAACATCTTTATTTTTATGTGGTGGTGAGGATTGAACCCAGTGCCCTGTGCATGCCAGGTGAGCATGTTACCACTTGAACCACATTCCCAGCCCAAGGCCTTTTAAATTTTTTTTTTTTAAGATTTATATGACAGTAGAGTATGCTTTTATATATTAGACATACATGGAGTGCAAGACATTACAATTTTTATCCCATTCTTGTTGTTGAACATGATGTGGAATTGCACTAGTCATGTATTCATATGTGAACATAGGAAAGTTATGTACAATTCATTCTACTGTCTTTCTTATTTCAATTTCCCTCCCTTCCCTTATTCCCCTTTGTCTAATCTAATAAAATTTAATACTTTCCCTCCCTACTCTTTCTTGTTATGAGTTGGTGTACATATATCAAAGAGAATATTTGACCTTTGGTTTTCTGGGACTGGCTTATTTTGCTTGGCATGATACTGGCAAATGTAATAATTTCATTCTTCTTTACAGTTGATAAATATTACATTGTGTATATATACCACATTTTCTTTATACATTCATATGTTAAAGGGCACCTAGATTGGTTCCGTATCTTGGCTATTATGAATTGAGCTCCTATATACATTGATGTGGCTGTGTCACTGTAGTATGCTGATTTTAAGTCCTTCTGGTGTAAATCAAGGAGTGGAATAACTGGGTAAAATAGTGGATTTATTCCAAGTTTTCTAAGGAATCTTCTTACCACTTTGCAGAGTGGTTGCACCAGTTTGCAGTCCCACCAGCAATGTATAAATGAAAATTTTCCCCACATCCTCATCTACATCTATTGTTAATTGTTTTGAGGTACCTTCCTACTATGCTTGAATTGTCAACTTTTTTTTATCATAAAAATGTTTTATTTTTTCAATTAATTTTTCCACATCTGTTGAAATTACTATATGATTTTATCATTCTTTTGTTAAAATGAAGTGCTACATTTACTGATTTGTATATGTTGAATCACCTTTGTGTTCCAGTGTTAAATGCAACTTAATCAAGTTGAATGATACTCTTTTTTAAAATATATATATATATATATATATATATATATGTTGTAGTTGGACACAATACCTTTATTTTATTTATTTTTATGTGGTGCTGAGGATTGAACCCATGGCCTTGCATGTGCTAGGTGAGCGCTCTACAACTGAGCCATAACCCAGCCCTGAATGATTCTCTTAACATGTTGTAGAATTCAACTTGCTAGCATTTTCCTGATGGTTTTTGCAACTCAGATCTTCAGGGATATTGACCTAAAGTTTTTATTTTTTGTAATATCCTTATCTGTTTTTTTTTTTTTTTAATTTTGGAACTAGTGCCTTTTGTTTGATATTTTTTTCTTTTGGAAGAGTTTGGGGATTACTATTTGAATATTTGATAGATCTTATCAGCAAAGCCATCAGTTCCTGAGAACTTTTTTGATTGAAGACTTCTTGTTATTGATCTTATCTCCTTACATTTTATCAGTGTGTTCAGACTTTCTGTTTCTTCATGATTCAGTCTTGATAGGTTGTAGGAATTTATACTTTTTTTTCTAGGCTATTCAACTATTAGCATGAATTATCCACAGTAACTTCATTGTCCTTTGTATTTCTGTGGTATCTCCTTTTTCATATCTTATTATGCTTCTTTGAATTTTTACTTTTTTCTTAATATATCTAACGGATTATTGATTTTTTACTATCTTTTCAAAAGAAATAAAATCTTAGTTTTATTATCTTTTTTTCTATTGCATTTCTAGTCTCAGCTTCATTTGCTTCTGCACAAAGTTTGGAATGCTGCATGTTCATTTTTATGTCTCAATATATTTTTAGAATTTTTTGTCATTTTTAATTTGATTTATTGGTTGTTTAAACAGTAGCATGTTACTTAATTTACATATATTTCAAACTTTGTAAATTTCTCTTGTCATTATTGATTTTATACCACTTTATTCAAAGAAGTTTACATGTTATGACTTTGAACTCCTTAAAATAGTCAGAAATGAGTTTTATGGGCTAACACATGATATTTCCTGGAGAATGTTCTCTATGAACTTGAGAAGAATGTATACCATAATGCTTTAAGAAGGAATGTTTTGGGGGATCCAACATGGTGGCGGGCAGAGAGGCTGTGCTTTTCATGCACCCCCAGTGATGGGGTCACAAAGCCGCAAGGATAACTCTTGGATTCTACCAACGGAGATTCTCCTAGCAAAATTACACTGAAGAGAGACTGCCCGGGAGCTACTAGGATTTTTTTGAAGCATCTGTGTGAACCGGATGAACGGGACCCCGCCACGGAGTTTCAGATCCACCAGCACAGCCAGCACACGGCGGGCGCAGCTGCAGATCCGTTCTCCCACCCGCAGCCAAAGTGACTGGGACCCGCTAGATGCCGAGACGCAGTTTGGCAGGAAGAAGTCTTTAGCCAAGTCTCCAGGAGCCAGAACTGAGGCGAACCGGGCCGGTCCAGTCCCACCTCTCCCCTCGGACACTCCGGCAAGGAGCCTGGGGCCCGCCATAGCAGAGAGGTGATGTCATCGGAGTTGGGCCGGCGGAATTCCTTCACAGCAGAAGCCACTTTAGCAGGTGCGTGACTCCCCCATACTGATACAAGCAGCCAGGAAACTTCATTGACTTCTCAGGGCTCGTGTCCGTAGGGAAGCAGAGGGGATCCCAGACTCCCAGGCCCCCATATCACCAGCGGTGACCCCCAAGGTCTTAGCCGCCAGTTTACCACAGTACGGGGGCTTAAAAGGGACATGCGGTGGAGCTGCAAGTGTAACTAGATCTCTGGGGAATCACGTCTGGGGAACAGGTCCTGGCTGGCAGGCTGACAGGAGGAAGGGGGTTAAGGGCTGGAGAAGTGAAATGGCTCTGGACTGACAAGTCTGAGAGACTCTCAGGAGACGCCGTACTGAGATAGCTCTACTGAGATAGCTCTCGGCATGTAGAGAGCAGACGCTCCACTTGGAGGGCACAGCTCTGCGTACAGGAAGAGAAGAAGGTGGAACTCTAAGACTGTGAATTTTTTTTTTGTTGTTGTTGTCATTGTTGCTGTTGTCGATATTTCTTTTTTTCTCTCTCTCTCCTTCTTCTCTCCCTGTTCCTTTCTCCCCTTTTCCTTCTCTCTTCCTATCCCATTTCAAGTTTTATTGTTCTTTTCATTCCCCTCTAATCTATCTCTCCCTCTATCCTTTTTTCTTTTTAACAGCACCTTTATTCCCCTATCCCCCAACTCTCATCCCAAGCATTACATCTTCCATTGCATGTAATTGTCTAAATGCAAATAGGTGAATGTCTCGAGACTGTCTATAAGACTCCTAAATACCTAGCTACTACCAACACCCTGATCCAATTGCCTGGTAGTATCCTCCTTCAGTGGAGCAATCTTCTAAAATAGCCAAGACATACTAACCATCATACCACCAGAGCACCTAACCTAAACATATAGTCCTAAGAACAAACAGCAAATCATTATATGCATACAGAACCTAGAAGCCTTATATGAATTGAATGAATCAGCTTTAAAGTACAACAACATTTCTAGGCATAATCTCCCACCACAAAAGAGAGACAACAGAGATATACAAAGCCAAAACTAATGTATAGGAGAAAGCAGTTACAAAGCAGTCAAACAGAGCTGGAAAGCAACGTGAATAATATGAAAAAACAAGGGAAAAAAGGGTTACAAACAATGCAGGACAACCTAAACATACAGGAAGACCTAGAAGAATCAGAAACATGGTCAGGGAAAGAAATCAAGGCATACCTAATTCAGATGGAACGGAATATTAGAGAAGACATGAGACAGCAAATCCAAGCATTGAAAGTATATTTTGAAGAGGAACTAACCACAAAAATTCAATCCACAAAGAATGAGCTTTACCAGGAGATAGAGGTGTTAAAAAAAAAAAAATCAAGCTGTAATCATAGAAATGCAAGAAACCGTAAATCAGATTAAAAGCGCAAATGAGAATATTACAAACACACTAGATCAAGTAGAAGTCAGAACATCAGATAATGAAGACAAAGTATATCAACTTGAAAAGAATATAGTCAACACAGAAAAGATGCTGAAATCTCATGAGCAATCTATCCAAGAGATATGGGATATCATCAAAAGACCAAATTTGAGAGTCATTGGGATAGAAGAAGGCACAGAGATTCAGTCCAAAGGAATGGATAACTTATTAAATGAGATAATACTAGAAAACTTCCCAGAGATGAAAGATGGAATGAATTGCCAAATCCTGGAAGCTTACAGGACCCCAAACATCCAAAACCATAATAGACAAACTCCAAGACACATAATTATGAAGATAGCTAACATACAGGACAAGGAGAGAATACTAAAAGCTACGAGAGAAAGGAGGCAGATTACATTTAGGGGTAAACCAATTAGGTTAATGACTGATTTTTCATCACAGACTTTGAAAGCGAGAAGATCCTGGAACAACGTATTTCAAACACTGAAAAATAATGGACTCAAACCAAGAATACTGTATCCAGCAAAACTAAGCTTCAGATTTGACAATGAAATTAAAATATTTCACGATAAACAAAAGCTAAAAGAATTCGCAGCCAGAAAACCAGCACTACAAAGCATGTTGAGGAAAATATTATAAGAAGAGGAATTGAAAAATAGCGCCCAAAACTAACAGTGGGAGGTATCTCAGTAAAGGGGGAGAAAAATAACAAAAGAGGGAAAACTAGCCAATCTAAAATAAATAAATAAATAAACATGACTGGAAGTACAAACCATATTTCAATTATAACCTTAAATGTTAATGGCTTCAATTCACCAATCAAGAGACATAGGCTAGTAACCTGGATTAAAAAAACAAATCCAACAATATGCTGCCTTCAGGAGACTCATATGATAGGAAAAGACATACACAGACTGAAGGTGAAAGGTTGGGAAAAATCATATCACTCACATGGCCCTCGGAAGCAAGCAGGAGTGGCCATTCTCATATCGAATAAAGTCAACTTCAAACTTAAGGTAATCAAAAGGGATAAAGAAGGACACTATATACTGTTAAAAGGAACCATCCACCATCAAGACATAACAATTATCAATTTGTATGCACCAAACAATGGTGCTGCAACGTTCATAAAACAAACTCTCTTCAAGTTCAAGAGTCAAATAGACCACAACACAATAATTATGGGGGACTTCAACACACCACTCTCACCATTGGACAGATCCTCTAGACAAAAGCTGAACAAAGAAACTATAAAACTCAATAATGCAATCAATAACCTAGATTTAACGGCCATATACAGAATATATCAACCATCATCAAGTGGATACACATTCTTCTCAGCAGCACATGGATCCTACTCAAAGATAGACCATATATTATGCCATAGGGCGACTCTCAGTAAATATAAAGGTGTGGAGATAATACCATGCACCATATCTGACCATAATGGAATGAAGCTGGAAATCAATGATAAAAGAAGGAAGGAAAAATCCTGCATCACCTGGAAAATGAACAATATGTTACTGAATGATCAATGGGTTACAGAAGATATAAAGGAGGAAATCAAAAAATTCCTAGAGATAAACGACAATACAGACACAACATACCGGAATCTATGGGACACAATGAAAGCAGTTTTAAGAGGGAAATTCATTTCCTGGAGTTCATTCCTCAAAAAAAGAAAAAAACAACAAATCAATGAACTCACACTACATCTTAAAACCTTAGAAAAGGAAGAGCAAAACAACAGCAAATATAGCAGAAGACAAGAAATAATTAAAATCAGAGTGGAAATCAACGAAATTGAAACAAAAAAAAACATTGAAAAAATTGATAAAACTAAAAGTTGGTTCTTTGAAAAAATAAATAATATCGACAGACCCTTAGCCATGCTAACGAAGAGAGGAAGAGAGAGAACGCAAATTACTAACATGCGGGATGAAAAAGGCAATATCACAACAGACACTACAGAAATACAGAAGATAATTAAAAAGTATTTTGAAACCCTATATTCCAATAAAATAGAAGATAGTGAAGATATCGATAAATTTCTTAAGTCATATGATCTGCCCAGATTGAGACAGGAAGACACACACAATTTAAACAGACCAATAACAAAAGAAGAAATTGAAAAGGCCATCAAAAGACTACCAACTAAGAAAAGCCCGGGACCAGATGGGTATACAGCAGAGTTCTACAAAACCTTCAAAGAAGAATTAATACCAATACTTTTCAAGCTATTTCAAGAAATAGAAAATGAAGGAGCTCTTCCAAATTCATTCTATGAGGCCAACATCACCCTGATCGCGAAACCAGACAAAGACACTTCAAAGAAAGAAAACTATAGACCAATATCTCTAATGAACTTAGATGCAAAAATTCTCAATAAAATCCTGGCGAATCGAATACAAAAGCATATCAAAAAAATTGTGCACCATGATCAAGTAGGATTCATCCCTGGGATGCAAGGCTGGTTCAATATACGGAAATCAATAAATGTTATTCACCACATCAATAGACTTAAAGAGAAGAACCATATGATCATCTCGATAGATGCAGAAAAAGCATTTGACAAAGTACAGCATCCCTTTATGTTCAAAACACTAAGAAAACTAGGGATAACAGGAACTTACCTCAACATTGTAAAAGCTATATATGCTAAGCCTCAGGCTAACATCATTCTAAATGGAGAAAAACTGAAGGCATTCCCTCTAAAATCTGGAACTAGACAGGGATGCCCTCTATCACCACTTATATTCAATTTAATTCTTGAAATACTATCCAGAGCAATTAGACAGACAAAAGAAATTAAAGGCATAAAAATAGGAAAAGAAGAACTTAAATTATCACTATTTGCGGATGACATGATAATATACTTAACAGACCCAAAAGGGTCTACAAAGAAACTGCTAGAGTTAATAAATGAATTCAGCAAAGTGGCAGGATATAAAATCAACACCCATAAATCAAAGGCATTCCTGTATATCAGCAACAAAACTTCTGAAATGGAAATGAGGAAAACCATTCCATTCACAATATCCTCAAAAAAAATTAAATACTTGGGAATCAACCTAACAAAAGAGGTGAAAGATTTATACAATGAAAAGTACAGAACCCTAAAGAGAGAGATAGAAGAAGATCTTAGAAGATGGAAAAATGTACCATGTTAATGGATAGGCAGAACTAACATTATCAAAATGGCGATATTACCCAAAGTTCTCTACAGGTTTAATGCGATGCCAATTAAAATCCCAATGGCATTTCTTGTAGAAATAGATAAAGCAATCATGAAATTCATATGGAATAAAAAAAGACCCAGAATAGCAAAAACAATTCTAAGCAGGAAGTGTGAATCTGGAGGTATAGCGATACCAGAGTTCAAATTGTACTACAAAGCAATAGTAACAAAAACAGCGTGGTACTGGTACCAAAACAGGCAGGTGGATCAATGGTACAGAATAGAGGACACAGAAACCAATCCACAAAATTACAACTTTCTTATATTTGATAAAGGGGCTAAAAACATGTAATGGAGGAAGAATAGCATCTTCAACAAATGGTGCTGGGAAAATTGGAAATCCATATGCAACAAAATGAAACTGAATCCCTTTCTCTCGCCATGCACAAAAGTTAGCTCAAAATGGATCAAGGAGCTTGATATCAAATCAGAGACCCTGCAACTGATAGAAAAAAAAGTTGGCTCCGATCTACATATTGTGGGGTGAGGCTCCAAATTCCTTAATAGGATGCCTATAGCCCAAGAGTTAATAACAAGGATAAACAAATGGGACTTACTTAAACTAAAAAGTTTTTTTCTCAGCAAGAGAAACAATAAGAGAAGTAAATAGGGAGCCTACATCCTGGGAACAAATCTTTACTCCGCACACTTCAGATAGAGCCCTAATCTCCAGAATGTACAAAGAACTCAAAAAATTAAACAGTAAGACAACAAATAACCCAATCAACAAATGGGCCAAGGACCTGAACAGACACTTCTCAGAAGAGGACATACAATCAATCAATAAGTACATGAAAAAATGCTCACCATCTCTAGCAGTCAGAGAAATGCAAATCAAAACCACTCTAAGATACCATCTCACTCCAGTAAGATTGGCAGCCATTAGGAAGTCAAACAACAATACGTGCTGGCGAGGATGTGGGGAAAAGGGTACACTTGAACATTGCTGGTGGGACTGCAAATTGGTGCAGCCAATATGGAAAGCAGTATGAAGATTCCTGGGAAAGCTGGGAATGGAACTACCATTTGACCCAGCTATCGCCCTCCTCGGACTATTCCCTGAGGACCTTAAAGGAGCATACTATAGGGATACTGCCACATCAATGATCATAGCAGCACAATTCATAATAGCTAGACTGTGGAACCAAGCTAGATGCCCTTCAATAGATGAATGGATAAAAAAAATGTGGCATCTATACACAATGGAGTATTATGCAGCACTAAAAAATGACAAATTCATGGAATTTGCAGGGAAATGGATGGCATTAGAGCAGATTATGCTAAGTGAAGCTAGCCAATCCTTAAAAAACAAATGCCAAATGTCTTCTTTGATTTAAGGAGAGCAACTAAGAACTGAACAGGGGGAAAGAGCATGAGAAAAAGATTAACATTAAACTGAGACGAGTGATGGGAGGGAAAGGGAGAGAGAAGGGAAATTGCATGGAAACGGAAGGAAACCCTCAGCGTTGTACGAAATCACATATAAGAGGTTGTGAGGGGAAAGAGGGGGGAAGGGAGAGAACGGAACAACAACAGATGAGGTAGAGAGGGAAGATGGGAGGGGAGGGGAGGGGGGATAGACAGCAGAATACAACAGTCAATAATATGGCATTATGTAAACATTGTGAATGTGTAACTGATGTGATTCTGCAATTTGTATTTGGGGTAAAAATGGAAATGTATAACTCACTTGAATCAAATGTATGAAAGATGAAAAAAATTAAAAAATAATTAAAAAAAAAAGAATCCATGGGGCTGTGGTTGTGGTAAAGTTCTCACCTAGCAAGTGCAAGGCGCTGGGTTCGATCCTCAGCATCACCTAAAAGTAAATAAATAAAATAAAGTTATTATGTCCAACTAAAAAAAAAAAGAAGGAATGTTTTATAACCATCTCTTAGGTCCACTTGATCTCAAGTGGAGTTTAAAAACAATGTTTTCTTATTAATATTCTGTTTGAACAATCAATTTATTGGTGAAAATGGAATATAGAAGTCCCCTGCTTTTATTGTATTCCTGTTTATTTTTAAGACTTTTAATATTTGTTTTATATAATTTACAGTTATTATGTCCTTCGTGAAATTGGCTTCATTATTATATAATGAATTTTTTATTTAACTTCATAGTTTTTGACTGAAAGTCTATTGTAACTGTTGTTAGTCTTGCTAATCCTCTTCTTATTTGGTTTCCATTGTTTTGAACAGTCATTTTCCATCCTTTATTTTCAGTTTGTTTGTCTTTAAAGAGAAAATTAATCTTTTTAGTCACACAGTTGGAACTTGTTTTATTATCTGTCAGTCATCTGTCTTTCAATTGCATATTTTAGTCCATTTACATTAGAAGTAATTACTGATTGGTAAGTAAGGACTTACATTTTTATTCTGTTAGTTTGTTATTTGTTTTTCTTCTTTTTTTTCTGTTTGCTTGGATTTTTGTTTTGTTTTTTTTTTTTTTTTTTTTTTTGTTTGTTTGTTTGATTTTTGCTTTTGGTACTGGATATTGAATTCAAGAGCACTTATCATTGAGCTTCATCCCCAGTCTTTCCTATTTTTTTTTTTTTTTAATTTTGAGACAGCATCTCATTAAGTTGCAGATGGTTTCACTAGTTTTCTGGTTGTTTTGCAGATCCTTTTTGATTTTATCTCTTTCTTGATGTTTCTTTTGGTTGTAGGCATTTTTCTTGAGCAAAAGACAGAACCATGTTTTAGCAAATGTATTTTCCCACTTATTATATTAGATCATTTTAAGGAAAGCTTTAAGATTTAGAAAATTGGAAGAGGCATTTTTTAATGCAAAAGTAAATGAATGCACAAAGGTGAAAATGCAGGAAAGTATAAGAAATGGAGTTATCATAACATTATAGTTGGTTTGAAAAGGGATGGTGGTTTGGGGTTATATGTACAATACAATGTACTGGTTAAAAGGAAGTAATCAGAAGTATAATTAGAAACTCTTAGTGTATTGGACTTTGTTTCTGCCTATATAAAATAACAGAAAGCATCAGTGGCTATTTATTATTTATTTTCTTTAGTTTTTATATTTCTTTTTTTATTGGTTGTTCAAAACATTACAAAGCTCTTGACATATCATATTTCATACATTTGATTCAAGTGGGTTATGAACTCCCATTTTTACCCCAAATACAGTTTGCAGAATCACATGGATTACACATCCACATTTTTACATAATGCCATACTAGTGACTGTTGTATTCTGCTACCTTTCCTATCCTCTACTATCCCCCCTCCTCTCCCCTCCCATCTTCTCTCTCTGCCCCATCTACTGTAATTTGATTCTCTCCTTTGTTTTTTTTCCCCTTTCCCCTCACATACTCTTATATGTAATTTTGTATAACAATGAGGGTCTCCTTCCATTTCCATGAAATTTCCCTTCTCTCACCCTTTCCCTCTTGTCAGTGGCTATTTAGGTCAAACTCCTAACTCTCTCTTCATATGATAATTACCAAAGTTGATATATAAGATTTTGGGATAAGTAGTTAAAGTGTCTATATCCAGAAATCATTTGAAACAATTTGCATGATGTCAATCTTAATAAAAATAAACACACTCAGAAGTTATTTTTCTGTGTAACAAATTCTTAAATGGTTTTTTGAATACTCACTACACATTGAAAGTTATTTTACATTTATTGTATTATATACATACTTTTTTGCTAAAATAAAAATTTAAGTATTTATTCAAAATACACTTATTTTAATCACAATGTTAAAGTGTTTACTTCTCATATTAGACTAGGACATTATTATCTATGTTTAAATCTACTGTCCTTTCTTCAAACAAATCAGACATATTTTCTAATTCCACCATATATACTGCTTCTTCACTCTACCCTTTTCATCAGTGGCCTCTGTGACTCCTCTAAGGCTTAGAAATTCTAAAGATGTCAGTTTGAAAAGATATTAGCTCTTAAAGGCATTTTTTCAACCAGAATTTTAATTTAAGTCTAGTTTATTTATCCCTCTTAGAAAAGGATGCACTTCTTGCCTAGAAGTTATTATGCTATTAATAAAGAAGGATATCTCTAATTTGGAGAAAACAATGTTTAAACCATCTTGATTTCTTTTTTTTTCACATCTGCATATTTATTGGACAAATTAAAAATAAAGAACAATCACTAAAATTTTCAGGAGCTTATCAGTATTGCAATTGCAAAATTAATTAAGCTTTTCTTCCAGGTTATTCTTTTCATTTTTTCTTCTTATAGTGCAGATGATATATGGATTTAAAACAATCTGACAACACTCTCAGATTGTGCTAAATCCATAAAGCATTTAATTTAAAGTAAAATAAACTACCCCCTGTCAATTGTTTCATATTCTTTTTTTTTCATTTATTTATTTTTTTATTTTTTTCATCTTTCATACATTTGATTCAAGTGAGTTATGCTTTTCCATTTTTACCCCAAATACAAATTGCAGAATCACAGCAGTTACACATTCACAATGTTTACATAATGCAATATTAGTGACTGTTGTATTCTGCTGCCTTTCCTATCCTCTACTATCCCCCCTCCTCTCCCCTCCCATTTCATCATGACAAAGATAAAATACCTTAATGTTTCCTATTTGTTCTTGCTTTGGGAAAGGACAAAGGTTTCTAATTAACTTTCTTGAAAAAGGCATTCTCAAAATTAATTATGCTTTGCATCAAAAGTAGAGTACAATTTCACATTGATATATTGATATGCCTTTCTCTCATTAGGGCTTCTTAAATGTTAACTAAATTATAAAATGTACTGAACATACATACCTTAAAAATGTGAAATTCTCTTCTAAAAATGTTTCTGTGGGTTTTTCCTACCACTGGTTTAAGTATTCTTTATCCTGAGACTTTTACATTAATACTTCACAAAGTTCTGATATTTCACCAAGTCTGGATTACATTTACATTTCCAAAATGAATAATCTTTACAGACAAAGAAAGTAGCATACACATCAAATGAGTCAGAACTCAGGGTAATATAAGCACTATGAACAACTGTTGTTAGCCTTAGTAGCTATGCTTTTAAAACCGAATTAAAGTCTTTCCCCCCAAAGCTCAAGATATCTGTACAGGTTTAGCATCCTTAATCCATAAAGTTCTGAAACCTGAAAATTTTAAATACCCTTGTGATAATACAAGTAGAAAATTCTACATTCATCTGCTGTGATGGATTATAGTCAAAATGTGTAATAATATTTGTTAAGATTACCTTCAGCTATTTACATACGTTATATATAAATACAAAAAAAATTCTGCCATATTTAGAAATGGGTCTCATCTTCAACACATGTCATGAATATAAAAATATTTCAAAAACGCAAAGAAAATTTAAAGTATGAAACTCTTGAAATTTAAAAAGTTTTGGTGACAATCCCCTAACAATTACCCATAAATTAATTTTTAATTACTCAAATTATTTACAAAACTCCAAAGTTCTCAAGACCTAGTGTAGCACCAGATGTTCTGTTATTTTCAAAGAATATATCTGTTTGCAGTTAATTTTGGTAGTGTGGTTCAGTGTACTATGAGTCTTTCCTTTAAGTGATTTTTCTCAGATCTCGGTCATACCAAAAGACACAATAGAAAAGTCCAAATGAGGGATTTTTTGAACAAGTCTACATGTCTTCACTATGCAACATCATATTGAATTCTATGAATTCCACACTAAATAAAACAAAAATCATGAATCTACTTAAACTAATCTACTTAAACTAATAAATTTATATTATAAATACATTTGCTAGTTCAGTATTCAAATAGAAAATACTATTTTTCTGTATTTTCACAAATAAACTTTTCATACTAGTGCACACAATCTAATATCACTTATGCCCAATGTGACTGTAAAATGTCAGAAACAAAATCTTTTTATCAAGAAGAACACATAGCATGAGACTGGATTATTAGTCTAAATGAATTGTTACAAAATCAATACAAACCTTTTAAATAAGTAATTTGATTTTGTTGACAATCTTTCACTTTGAAATGAAAATGTTTCTCACTAGCTTGCCTAATGCCCCTTTTACATCTTTATTCCTCAGGGTATAGATGAAGGGGTTGACTGTAGAAGTCACCACTCCATAGAAGAGAGCCATGAACTTGGGCTGGTCCCTTGTGATGGAGGAGAAAGGCTGGAGATACATGCTAATAGCTGGACCATAAAATAAGGAAACTACAATAAGATGAGAAGAACATGTTTCAAAGGCCTTTTTTCTTCCCTCAGAAGATTTAATCTTAAGTACAGCATGTCCAATACTAGCATAAGAGGCAAGAATTAAACATAAAGGAATAACTCAAATAAAAATACACACCACAGACAGTGCAAGTTTATTAGTTTCCTTTTCACCACAGGCAGTCTTTATCAGAACTGGAATCTCACACAACAAGTGATCCAGTTTATTGACACCACACAATGGCAATTGTAAGGTAAGTGTGGCCTCTGATAAAGCAAAGAGCACTCCAGTCAGCCACATAACACATGCTAGTAAGATGCAGATGCATTCATTCATGATGAGGGTGTAGTGCAGAGGCCTGCAGATGGCTACCTAGTGGTCAAAGGACATGATAGCCAAAAGAAGACATTCTGTGGCCCCCATAAAGTGGAAGACATAAAGCTGAACTACACATCCTACATTGTTGATGGTCTTCTTAGAGCTTCCCAGGTTTAACAGCATCTGAGACACAATGCTTGTGGTAAAACACATGTCTAAAAAGTAGAGGTTGATGAGAAAGAAATACATGGGACTACTGAGACGAAGGTCTAACTTGGACACCAGAATGATGGCAATGTTTCCCATCATGGTCATGGAGTATGTAATAAGAAGAACAATGAATAGAGGAAGCTCTAGCCAAGGCAGATCATCTAAGCCTAGTAGGATAAACTCTTCAGGGTGGCTTTCATTAATGAGTGACATTCTCTTCAAGTTGTGTCACCTGTAATAAGGAAGTGGCAAAACTTTAGAAAGTGTTATAAGTAATTAAAAAGCATAGCCATACATTGGCCATATGATTACAGAGGATATTGTGCAATAATTCTTGAATGGAAGAAGGCAAAATCTGTCACTAGGTGACCAGATTTCTATTTATGACACTCAAGAAATGGCAGTTACATTAAAAAATAGCTAAACATTCTGAAACTGAATTTTCTCTTTGTATAATAAAGGCAGACAATAATGTTCTCCTTATGGTAAAAATTTAATAAGTAGTGGTAACTCTGCTGGAAAAGACCCAGACAGTGGTTTTGAAACTTTACCTGCCATTAAAATCAGCTGGGGGGATGCTGTTTAAATTAAGTTCACTGATTTTTATCTTCAATTTTCTGGTAGAGCAGCTATTGCATGGAGTCCTGGAATCATATGAGTCACTTCGCACAAGCAGTGCTGCAGCATTTCAGAAATGATGGGAAGAGTACAATATCAAGGTAGTGATAGTAGAAGAAAGATCAGAAAATGTAAAGCTCTGAGAATCATTATGATAGGCCTGTCCTGCCTTAACAAGTTGGTTGAATAGTTTTACCATCTCCGTAGGGAGTGAGAAGCCTGGATTTCATGCAATTTCTACTAGCTACTTGGAATTTAGCAAGAAATCAAACACTTTCAATATCAGTTTCTTCAGGTATAAATAGTGTGTGTGTGTGTGTGTGTGTGTGTGTGTGTGTGTGTGTGTGTGAAGGTACAATGACATAAGTTTCACCATGCTTAAGAATTTGTCTAAAAAAATTGTATAGTAACAAAAGTGTTGGTAAAGATGTTAGGGGAAAGGTATACTCATATATTGCTGGTGGGACTGCAAATTGGTGCAACCATTAGCAGTATGGAGATTTCTCAGAAAACTTGGAATAGAACAACCATATGATCCAATTTTTAAATTGGACTTCAAATAAGCATTCTACAGTGATGCAATTACATCAATGTTTATAGCAGCTCAAACCACAATAACTGGAACCAAACTTGGTTCCCTTCAATAGAATAATGGATAAAAAAATATGGTATATAAACACCATAGAATATTACTTTACCCTAAAAATGAATGACTTTATGAAGTTTGCCAGTAAATGGATGGATCTGAATACTATCATGCGAACTGAAAAAAAGCCAATCCCCCAAAAGCAAAGGTCTAATTTTCTCACTGATATATGAATACTAACACACAATGGTAGCAGGGAGGCAAATTATACAAAGGGGAATGAAGGAAATAGGGTTTGGGAATAGGAAAGACAGTAGAATGGATCAGACATAACTTTAGTATGATCATACGTGAATACACCACCAGTGAAACTCCACATCATGTACAACCACAAGTATTGGATCCTACTTAGAATAAGTTATACTCTATGTATGTAAAACATTTGAACATATACTCTACTGTTATATATCCTTGAAAAAAACAAATAAGAAAATAAAACTACACAAAAATAAAAGAAAGAATTTGTTTGTGTATACTTTATTACATGCATAAATATTACTTCCAACCTCAATATGTGTTCTTTTATATTGTATTTTAGATAACTTGTTCTTCTTGTAGGGATTATTCATTATTTTGTCTTAATAAAAGAGTTTGGACAGGTTCCATCGACCCACTAATCATAGATAACTACAAATACAGTTTCAAATTCCACATCAACTGCTATCAGGAGAAAATTCAATATCCTAATTCAGGCTCAGAGACTTTTTAAAACATACAAGTTATTTTATATTTCCAGGATGTATTTATTTATTTATTTATTTACTAAAAGGAGTATTGAAAATAAAAAAAATCAATAAGCTGAGTAAAACACTATGTTGAGAGAGATGAATTATGTAATGAAGGTTTTGGTTTATGTTGCAGATTTCATAAAGCACACTCCACCACAGTCTTCTGTAAGAAGAGGAATATCCAGAGGGGAAGTTGGGACAGCATTCCAGCAACAAAATTCAGAGTCACTCTGTTAGTCAATTAGCAATTTCAAGGTACTCTTCTCAAGGTTACAAAGCACAGTTTTCAAATTCTCTATTTCATTAAATCTGCAGTGTCATCTTGTAAGAATTACAGAAAGTTACTCAGAATTAATATGTGAATGTTGCCTTTTGATTATATGTATTGTAGTTTGGAAGAAATAACAATGATAAAACAATAGTAATTCCAAGCAATATTTGACAAAATATTTGACAAAACTCTAATAATGTTTTACGTCTACTAAATTAGTAGTACCCACCCACCCTATGACAAAGAAAATTTTAGTATCCATATTTTAGGATATTGTTAATTATTAATTCTTAGAGTCTCCCCAGTAATTGGAAAGGTAAAGGTAAAAATCAAAATATAATCAATGCCTTAAATGAGGTAGTGAGATATCAAGATAACAAATTTGGAGTTTAAAAAATTTAAAGATTAAAACAATATGTATTGCAAATTTGTTCTGAATTAGTGTGACTTCTTTACTTTAGCCATATTACTCAATATGTTAGTAGGAGCACAGAGAATTTAGAAACATCTCTGGGCCCAAGTTTTCTTTCACATAAAAATACCATGATGTTGAAGAGATATGAAATAAGCAGAATCAGAATTATCCTATTGAAAAACAATTTTTAAAAGTTACAGTTCACCCACATTTTTAAATAACTATGATAAAAGATACATGATTTTTATTTTTTTAAAACATTGTTATGTTCACATCATATATTTTTCTACCATAGGCCATTCCTTAATTGTTTCTTTTTCTTTCTTTTTTATGTCAATAATGCTTTATTGAAATATGCTCCATTCTACAGTTTTTTAAAGAGAAATTTTCAATTTGGTCCCCCAGGAGTTTTTCCATAACTTATTATATCTAACACTGATGTCAATCATCCCTTCAGTATGCTCTCTGTGATTTTATTTAATTTGTATTATTTTGGACTGTGTTCATATTTTCTCTTTATTAAGTATGGTTTTGACTGTGAATGGTGTTCACCCTGTTCCTTTTTTCTCTATATTTGCCTAGAGACAAAACAGCAGGTATGCCTAATCCATGCAAGTCACTCTAAGGTATATTTAAGGTCATTAATTCTTCTTATCTTTTCTGTATCATTCTCATATTTCATTATTTTAACTCTTGGATTCTATGACTTTTTGATCTCCTACTTCCAGTGATTTCCCATCCCTATTTCACTACATGGAAATCTATACACAAACATTTAAAGTCACTTTAGTAAGTTGGTAGACTGTATTCTTTTTGCCATTATCTTTGTATCCACCCTCATATTTTCATTCCAGTATATCTTGTTTCTACTTTATATTCATCCTATACAATATTTAATTTATACTTGCAATTAGTATTTAGATTTATATAGAATAGAAAATCACAAGAAGAAAAATACAAGTTATTTTCATCTGACCCTGAACTCTGATTGAAACATATGAGGAAATCAGTCCATAAAATTTTGAACTTATGTTAAAATTGATTGATATGAGATAGTCATATAATTGATTGAAAGCTTCATATCTCATTCAAATAGTTAATATTTGTCAGAACTACATTTTTATGCTTTTACCATCAATTTCAGTGAGAAAATAAGAGAGATATTAAATTGCAAGTGAAGTCTAGTTGTTCACAAAGGCACCAAGCTAGTTATTTCCAAACATTATAAAAGGTTTCCTGAAATGAAATATACTCTGCTTTTCATATGTGTATTACGTAGTATGATGTACACATTCCAATCTCCTCTGAGAATACATTCCCCATGAAAACAAGTATCTTTTACTTACTTTATTTTGATAGACTTCAATATAAAGGAAATGTGAAGAAGTATATTTAAATTTTTAAATTTTCAGAGGACATAGAAACTTTAGTTCACAGATGTATATTTAACTATTAGCTTCAGAGCAGTTAGTTTTCTGTTGATGCAGATGACAAAGGAAGAAATCCTAGGTTAGGAAGGCAAAGTAGAAAATATTCAGAGTGCTTTCTGAGCATGCTATTTACATGATATTCATAAAAACTCTTGGGCATTCTTTTCACATAGACGATTCTTTAGTCCTTTTCCCAGGTGAGTTATCAGAAAAAAATTGGGGGACAGAGTTCTCTATGGAAATGCTTCTTTTGTACAATTAGTTACCTACTGATTTGAGCTCATTCAATTACCCCAAAAAGTGAACACTAATTTCAAATGGAATACAATTAAAGATGAATAAATTAGAAGAAAAAGGATACAATTAGAATAGAGAAAGTTTGAATAAATGTTTCAGGGGAACTTTTATGAGAATTCATTGAATATCTTGCACCACTAATTTTTAGAATAGCTCACCTAGATTTAATTATTTCTAATAGTGATTGTAAATGAGCACAAAATAAGTTTAAAACAAAACAAAAAAGTGATCTTTCCAATGAAAAGTATTAAATATTAAATAAAAACTTCACAATATATTTTTTTTCTAGAAAAAAAGATATAATTATGATTTTCTCTCTAACTCTGTATTGTCTTCCTCTCTACACATATTAGTGACATATGTAGATAGAATTAATATTCTTTTCAAATTACATGTATTATATTAAACTACATTATTTAGAAACACAAAATAAATGGCATTGAATAGAACAGAAAGCGATAAGCTTTTCCTTTGACTACTGTCCCCAATGGTATATAATTCACCTTCTTTCTCTAAAGGTAACTATATCATGTGAGTGTATTTTTATGCATTATACATGTGATGATTACTTTTCAGTCTGCTTTCCCTTTCCTAGACCCACCCTCTATTCAAATATATATATTTTTTTCCAGAAGACAAAATTACAACAAACTTTCTCATATATCTAATTAACTTTTATTCACAATTCATGAATATGGGCAGCTTCCTTTCTCCTAAATAGAGCTCCCACTGGTAAATGGCAGAACAGAAATTATCAAGGTGGATAACAAAGAATTAACACTAGAATAAGTTCATTGGTAGATGTCAGTTCACTTCTTCAGGTTTCTTTTTCTCTTTTTTTTCTCCCCCTCATCCTCCTTCTTCTCCTGTTCTTCTCCTCCTCCTCCTCCTCCTCCTCCTCCTCCTCCTCCTTCTTCTTCTTCTTTCTCCTTTTACTTCTACTTATGATTCTTCTTTCTTCTTGTGAAAATGGAACCTCCTTATTATACTAACTTGAGTAGGCCATAATTTCCAATTTTTAGCAAGAACATTTCTTTCTTTTTTGGGGGGGTATTTATCTGCTTTCTTAGAGGTTCTGTTTGACAACATAACTGGCTTTATTTTGGCTTGGTCTGGTCTTCTGGGGCCACATGCAGGAACTCAGTCCTAAATAATGGCCTCTTAAATATTTTGTTTAATACTTTCTACTGTGTTGTTCCACTAGAGGTTGATTCAAATAGATTCTTTTATATCTGTCTTCTGGTCAGGTTTAACTGATGGCAGTCACCATGTGAGCATTTAAGAGAGAAGGAACAGCTGGTTGGAGGTATAGTCTCTTAGTTCTTTCTCACCTGAACCTGTGAGACCGGCTTTGTTGCTGAACCAAAGGACACAGATGCTGGGTGTGGCCATGCATGTTCAGACTTCTCTCTTCTGGTTTCCAATACTATTTCTTCTTTTTGCTACTTTAGGTTTTGGTTTGCAACCAGGCTCCCCACTGTTGCAATTATCAGGGTAGTGCTTATATAATACACACTTGGGATACCCTTGTAAGATTTCTTAGTCTTTCCCATACTTTTGTAAACACTTCCTTTCTGAAACATTGCTCAATGTCCTAGTTGGAGTGTGCCATCTCTTCTGTTGTGAATAATGGTGACATTAACTCTCCATTATAAGCAGATTGAGATAGCTTTCTGATTCAGGATGTTTTTTCCGTATTGTTTATTTTTTTTTCCATTTTATTTTCTTTTTTAAATTGACAGAGTACAATGTCTGTATTTAACTTTTACAATATGATGGTTTGCAGAATATGCATATTGTGCTATGACTAAGTGTAACTAATATATGGCTATTTAACATAGTTGTGATTTTGTGGTGAAAATAGCCTACATACACTGTTTTATCATTTTACAAGACTACAATATATATTTTTAACAAAGTCACAAAGTTGTACCATAGATCATTTGGACTTATTATTTCAATAATTAAGATTTACTATCCTTTTTCCAACAGCCCATGGTCCACAACCACCCAGCCTCTGGTAACCAAAACTTTGCTCTCTACTTTTATAAAATCATTTTTTTTATTCCACATATAACTTATATTATGCACTATTTATCTTTCTGTGCCTAGCATATTAAATTTAATATCATAACTCTGCTTTCATTAAGGTTCATAAATGACAGGATTTGTTTCTTTTTTATAACTAAATAGGAGTCCCTTGTATATATGCACAACATTTTAAAAATCCAATTATCCGGAAGCAAAACCTTAAATTGATTTGATATTTTGCCTAATGAACATCATTATGTTGATTTAAATTCCATTGGCTATAAACCCAATGGCAGGATTGCTGAGTTATTTTCCTTGCATATGTCATTTCCTTCTTTACAAGAGTTTATCAACAAGAATCAACATGGGATTAAAAAAGCAAAAAATAGTGAATTTTATAAATATTGGTTCCCCAATATAAACCATTTCTATCATTATGCTCTGAGCTCTATGATCAAGATCTGTCAGGTAACAAGTGTTGGGAAATGTTCCCAATAGTATTTTTTCATTTAATATCATTTTAAAAACTAATCCATAAAAATTGTACACAATTATGTGGTATAATGTGATATTTAGATACTTTTGTATATTCAAATAAGAGTAAACCTATCAGTCTTGTTAAACATTTATCCTTTCCTGTGGTAAAGGCTTATTTTTATTAAATATACAGTATATTATCTGTAGTCACCCCTGTGCAAAAGAACATGAAAACTTATTACATCTATGTAACTTCTACCTAGCACTTGTTGACAAACTTCTTGTTTCTCCCTCCCGCTTACTTTCTATAATTCTGGTAATAGGTATTCTACATTGAATTCATCTGGGAAACTACATGTAAGTGAGATTATGAATTACTAATTGTTCTGTGTCTTGCTTACTTCATTTAATGTAATGACTTCTAGTTTACTCCATCTTGTTGAAAATGACAAAATTTGATCTATTTCTTGTGGCTGAATAGTATTTCATTGTGTATATGTATGTTTCTTTATTGACCCATTAGTGGATGACACTTAGATTGATTCTATTTGTGGCTATTATGAATAGCACTTTGGGGTTGAGATCATTGGTTATTTAATCATGAATATGTGAAAATCCTTATCTAAGAAATAGACTAGATAACTGTGAAAGAAATAGTTTACATGTGGAAAGGTTAAAAAAATCAAGCCTTCCTAACTCATCTGACATGGTTAAGAAGAAATTAGAATGACTTGGACTCAAGGAACACAATGCATTGGGGGATTTCTGGAAAACCGAGGATTTTTTTAAATTGGTTGTTCAAAATATTACAAAGCTCTTGACATATCATATTTCATACATTAGATTCAAGTGGATTATGAACTCCCATTTTTACCCCAAATACAGATTGCAGAATCACATCGGTTACACATCCACATTTTTACATAATGCCCTATTAGTGACTGTTGTATTCTGCTACCTTTCCTATCCTCTACTATCCTCCCTGCCCTCTCCTCCCCTCCCATCTTTTCTCTCTACCCCATCTACTGTAATTCATTTCCCTCCTTGTTTATTTTCCCCTTCCCCTCACAACCTCTTATATGTAATTTTGTATAACATTGAGGGTCTCCCTCCATTTCCATGCAATTTCCCTTTTCTCTCCCTTTCCCTCCTACCTCATGTTTCTGTTTAATGTTAATCTTTTCTTCCTGCTCTTTCTCCCTGCTCTGTTCTTAGTTGCTCTCATTATATCAAAGAAGACATTTGGTATTTATTTTTTAGGGATTGGCTAGCTTCACTAAGCATAATCTGCTCTAGTGCCATCCATTTCCCTGCAAATTCCATGATTTTGTCATTTTTTAGTGCTGCGTAGTACTCCATGGTGTATAAATGCCACATTTTTTTTTTTATCCATTCATCTATTGAAGGGCATCTGGGTTGGTTCCACAGTCTAGCAATTGTGAATTGTGCTGCTATGAACATCGATGTGGCAGTATTCCTGTAGTACACTCTTTTAAGGTCTTCAGGGAATAGTCCGAGAAGGGCAATAGCTGGGTCAAATGGTGGTTCCATTCCCAGCTTTCCCAGGAATCTCCATACTGCTTTCCAAATTGGCCGAACCAGTTTGCAGTCCCACCAGCTAGTAAGCATATGTTGTATTTCTTCAGCATTATTTTCTGGACAGAGAAAAAAATTTCATTTGTTGGTATAATTCAATGAAATCATGGGAGCCTGGAAAATTGGAAAATCACTTCAAATGTTGTAATCATTTTCAAATAAGGGAAGACTCGAAGTATGCTCAATGAAGTACTTATTTCTTATAGAGAAAGATTCTTGACATCACCCTCTTGAAGGCCTCCTTCATATCTTTATTTCTAAAGCTGTAGATTAGGGGGTTCAACATGGGGGTGATGATCCCATAGAAGAGAGAAACCATCTTTCCCCAGTCCTTAGAGGTCGATGAAGGTGGTTGTAGGTACATATAAATGTCTGTTCCAAAAAAGAGTGACACCACAACCATGTGGGACCTGCATGTCCCAAAAGCTATCCGCTTGCCTTCTGCAGACTTTATTTTCAACACTGCTTGAGCTATGAAGCCATAGGAGATGAGGATCAATGTCACTGGAATTAGCAGAATTAATACACTGAAGAAAAAGAGCTCAGCCTCTATAGGCTTTGAGTCAGCACATGACAACTTGAGAAGGGCAGGAACCTCACAGAAGAAGTGATCCACTTCCAGATGACCACAGCATGGCATGTTCACTGTCAGGGAAGACTGCAATACTGAGTTGCTGAATCCAGTGAGCCACGAGAAGGCAGTCATCCTTAAGCAGAACCAATGGTTCATGATGACTATGTAGTGGAGTGGTCTGCAGATAGCCACAAATCTGTCAAAGGACATAACAGCCAGGAGGAGACTGGCTCCCAGGGCCAGGAAGATGATGAGCTGGGCCACACAGCCACCATAGCTAATGGTCTTTTTGTTGTGACAAATATTTGCTAACATATGAGGGACTGTGCTTGTGGTATAACAGAGATCTAAGATAGAGAGATTAATGAGAAAGAAATATATGGGTGTGTGAAGTTTGGGATACAGAATGCACACAATCATGATGGACACATTACCAAAGATAGTGAATGTGTATGATATTAACAAAACCACCAAGAGGGAATTTGCAGCCAGGGTTTGTCTGAGAAACCAAGTAGGATAAATCCTTTTGAGGAACTGTCATTTGCCCAGCTCATGATAATACTTACTTTTTATTCCTAAAAAATAGAGAATAAGAAAAGAGTCAATAAGTCAATAGATATTTGGAACTGAATTGAATTTAGATTAATTATGATGATTAGATCTGCACCAAATGTAATTCACAGTCAAAAAATTTGGAACCCTTCTGAAGTACTTATAATTTGGTTAAACCATAGATCCTTTGTTTCCAGAAGTCAAATGTATTGATAAAGGACATTGTTATTAAGTGACATAAAGTATATAAAATTACATGCAAAACTCATGGAAAATTATAAGTGCTCAATACATTTCAAGTCTTCTCTCATCACTTCTTACTCTACCTCAATAAACATCTTCAATAATAAATACCACTGTAAATTAAATTATTTTAAAACCAGACTTAAAATGCTGAGCATATAAACATATAATTGACCTAAACCAATTCATCTAAATTTGGTAACATCTTTGCATAATATTTTGAGTTATGTTATGCAACTTTATTTTCACCAAATACAATCCTGAGTATTAAATGCTTTGATTCCAGATAATAAAATTAAGGCTTATTTGTGAGGCAGTATTGATCAAAGTTGACATCTCCCCACTTAAAAACGTATAACCTAATCCTTGCTTAGCTCAACATGACAGACACTGCTCTATGCTTGAAATTTGATTCTCACTAAAATGCCAATAGATATGAATTACATTTTACCTTTTTTGTGATTTCTGAAAATGAAAAATTTGCACACTTAGTAATGATGAGACCAAGATTCAAACCCAGGATTAAAAACCATGCTTTCTTTTATACCATATTTCCTTCTAATTTTACATATAGCAAGTCAAAATTGGCTACATATAATGTAACATTGAGATAACTTATACCATTTGAATTTACAAGCATAAAAACAGAGAATACTGCTATGTGCTATGACACACACCTGTAATCCCAGAGGCTCAGGGAGGAGAAGGGAGGTAAAGCAGGAGAATTGCAAGTTCAAGGTCAGCCTCAGCAACTTAGCAAGACTGTCTCAAAGTAAAAAAAAAAAAAATTGAAGGACCAGAGATGTAACTCAGTGGTAGAAGGGCATTGTTTTCATTCTCTAGTACTGCTGGCAAACTTAACAAGAAGACTAAACAAGATTTGGTACACTTTACCAAGGAATGAGGCATCTTTTCCAGAGTGACAAACCCTGATAAATGAAGTATAGCATGACAATGGAAAGTTTACATGAGTACTAACAGATATGGGCCCAGCATTTATAATTCTTCCATTATACATGGTTTCAATTTTGACTTTTTAAGCTACAAATAGACATCATTCTTTGGCAAATAATAATAATACACCTACATTAAAAGGATATGAGTTTAGACTTCTTAAAATTTATTCTAATTAGTTATACCTGGACTTTTTTGAGTGTTCACAAAACTTTCAACTTTTTAATGATGACTATATGCAAAATAAAAGAAATTACAAGATGAGAAATATATAGTGTCTATGGCAAAAAAGTTTAATATATTAAAATATAAATAATTATTACATGATAATAATAAAATACAAAAATTTAAAAAGAAAGAACAATGGGTATAAATGAACAATATGTGGCAGGATAAAACTATAATATGATGGTAATAAAAGATATACAACTTTCACACCATTAAAAATTATCAAATATAATAATGAGGAAACTTATTATATTGTTAATTCATTTCATAATGTAAAAATGCATCACCAGAAGTTAGTTTTCATCAATACCAGAAAGGATCAACAAACCAAATGTGCTTCTCTTTATGAAATATTAGGCAACATTAAAATAATAAATTATATCTCTCTGCCTCTAGAGACCTCAAAATAAGTCCAAAATATGGTTAAATAAAAACTAGAATGGAGAATCATGTGAATAATATTCTCTCATGTTTTTCTCATGTTTTTAAATTTTTCTTAAAAAATAGTTAGACATGCTTATTTTATTGATCATATGAGAGAGATGTGGCAGAAATATAATGCTTTCATTGGTCATCACAAGAGGTTGATACTAAAAAGATTTTGTGAGTATGTGTGAATGTGTATGTGTGTGTACACATGCACATGAACACATATATGTATGAATATACAGATGATTATTAATTTCTGGGGTTTCTAATTTCTAAAATTTTATATTTTACTTTGATAATTTACAAGACAACATAAGGAAAAAAATTAATTCTTTAAGGCAAACGACAATGATCATAACCAATATTGGAAAAAACATAGGCAAATGCATAAACAATATTGAGACACTACTGCAAAATCCTTTTCAAATAAGAAATATAAACCTACCACAAAATGTGAAGCATAATATAATGAGGTCAATGCTGGATGCTCTATAATAAATATACTGTCTCACAATTCCGTGGCCCAAACTATTACCAGAAGCACAAGCAACATTGCAACACATTTTAAAACAGTAGGAAAAGGGTTGAGCTATGAAAAATCATTGAATGTGTCACATACTGCTACACAGATATCACACACACACACACACCACCTCTACGTACTGCCTCTATGTACTAAAGAGGAAGGAAAGGCAAAATTTAGAAAACAAATACCTGTACGTGTTCAGATTGAAGACAGAGAATGTCTTCAATCAGATATTAAAAATATCAGATATTAAAAATCATCTCTCCGCAGGACAGAGATAGTCTCAGAGTTGTAAAGCAGAAGAAACCTTCCTGCTCACCCTGGTTTGGAGGAGCAGGGATGCATAGCTGAAGTTACTGGAAGATTTAGTCTCCAAACTTGAGTTGAAGATTAGGCACATGCCTTTGCCTATTCTTTCTTACCCTGTCACTTTAACAACAAGCTTTCAAAATACTCCTCTAATAAAGACCAAAAAAGAGTGAGCTGTTGGAGTCTCTGCCTCTTTAGGAGCTAGAATCTACTTTATTTCTGAGACGTGTGATCCTAGACAAGTAAATGAACAACCTTGTACCATGTAAACATATTTTAATCACTGTGTTGATCAAAAGCAAGCTATTATGAAGTTCAAATGAGACAACACACAGGTCTGAACTTCGGACAGTGCATGAAACATAGTAAGAATTTAAAGAATGTGGATTAGTTATCATTTACAGTGTGGGTAATAGTGATACTAGCAATGATCATTAATAGTAATATTGTATCATTATCAACTTGTTTTATATATAAAAAACTTATTATTGTTGGTCCTAGTGCTTCTTATATTTCTATTGTATTATAAGATGAAATTCTAACTGGATAAGTCACTGTGTCTTTGTTTCTGACATAAGACCTAAAATATAGTTTTTCAATAAATGGAAATCAAGTCAATAGTTGGAGATACCAGGTTATCTGAAGGCCATGGGATTGAAGAGGATTCTACTCAGCAGTTGTTGTTTCTTCTATTTCTATTTTTTTTCACATACTCTCCTTCACATTTCATTTTACATGACACTAGTGCCAGCTCACCTACCAATTTCTCTTTTATGCTGTCAGAAAATGAACTCACCCTTTGACAAGAATATGTTGACTCCACTGTCATCTTAACATTTGTCCTATTTGTTTATCCTACATCATTTTTTTAAAAGCCTCAAATACCACTGATTCTTTTTTTAAAAAAAAACTTTAAAAAATCCCACTCTTTTGAGAAATATATGTGGAGAGATAATGAGTATATATTCATTCAAATGGATGAAAAGATTAAAAAGAACTGGTTCCCAGGAAACAAATTGGATGCTCTGGATATTAAATGTATTTCAAGATGTGGGTGAAATGATCTTGAGATATTCTTCCTATGCTTGGTAGCATGATTCTCTGTAATAAACACCACTCACCTTTTCCCTAAGTGTCAAAGGGTATCCATGCCTTTGTGCCATGTGCAGAAGGAAATCTGGTCCAAACACAAGTTGATAAGTGCAATAAGTTTTTTGTGCTTTCATCCTCTGTGATATTCTTATTCAACTATTTTTTCCCACAAATTGAGAATGAAACTAACACAAAACCTGGACTGCATCAAGAACATATGAGAAAAGTCCTTACAATGAAGTGAAAGTGTATTATTATAGTTACTGTCTTCAATCACTAGGGCATTTTTGACTAGCATGGGCTCTGCTCATCATGTTTCTAGTGGATTTCTATGAGAAGTTGATTTTATAGACATGAGCAATATGTTGTTTGTACCTTTGAAAAGGATGTGCCTTTAAACAAAACCAACTAGTATTTCCTAAGGGCCAACTATTCACACAATATTATGTCCTCTATTTTAACCCAAGGGATATTGAGTCCCAGAAGTTTAATTGGTCACTGTGTCCAAAGAGGAACTCAGTGAGCTCTAGTCCCAACTGTCCTGGAAGCATGGTACTGGCACAAACATGGTTCAAAAATCCTAAAATATAGGTGAAAACTACAGTCATAAAGAATAAAACATTAAAAAAATAACTTCAGAGTTGTTTAATTAGGGCAGCACAAAGTTAAATAATTATATCCCCATATTCCTTTTAAATGGTCTCAGGGTCAAATAGGGAGTCTTCTGTCAGTACATATGGAAAAAAAAATTTATATATTTCATTGATTTTTGTAATGAATAAGTTTGAACTAAAAATTCCTGAGATATTCAGGTTTAGAATATGCATCAATAAAAGATAAAATTATATCATACAAAGTCACATATAAATTAATCCACATAGATATTTAAAGTTAACAGTAATTTACTAGGGTAGAAAAAGTAGAAATAATATGAGATTGGAGCAAGAATATTTTTAATAAGGTTATTTATAACTTAATATTTGCCCACTTAAGATTTTCAATAAAATAAAAAAATTATAATTGCATTTAGCAATTATAATTTTCCTATATACATATATGAAAATACCTAAGTGAATCACACCATTGTGCCCATCTGTAAGAATGGGACCTAATTAGAATGAAATGTATACCATGCTTGTGTAATTTTATCAAAATATATTCTACTGTCATGTATAATTAAGAAGAATCAGTAAAAATAGAAAAAAAATATAAACACTGATCTCTAAAACAAAACCCAAATAGCCCAATCAATTAACAGGCAAAAGAACTAAATAGACACCTCTCAAAAGAGAATATACAAATGACCAACAAATGTGAAAAATGTTTAATTTCCCTAGCAATCAAAAAATGCAATTCAAAACTACATTGAGATTTCATCTTAGTCCAGTCAGAATGGCAATTTTCAAGAATATATATAATAATAAATGCTAACAAGAATGTGGGGGAAAAGGTACACTTATGCATTGTTGGTGGGACTGCAAATTATACAACTACTTTGGAAAGTCATGTGGCTATTTCTCCATAAACTAGAATGAATCCATCATATGACCCAGGTATCCCATTCCTTGGTATTTATCCAAAAGAACTAAAGTCAGCTTATTGCACTGATACAGTCACATCAGTGTTTATAGAAGCACAATTCAAAATAGTCAAGTTATAGAACCTCCTTAGATGCACATAAACAGATGAGTGGATAAATAAAATGTGGAATAGAAAATGGAGTTCATTATTTTGTCTCCTACTAGACCATCATGAAGTGACCACTTGAAGATATACTTGGAATGCCAGTTGGATGCAATCCCATCCTCCAAGACCCAGGATATACTATTTTTAAGTTTTATTTGTACTTTATAGTTATACATAACAGATAAATTTATTTTGGCATAATTTTATGTCTATTAACATTAAAATTAATTTGCCCTATATTTGTCTCCAGTGCCTCCTTTCTCCATTCTTTCCTTCTTCTCCCTATTCCATTTTATGTACTTTACTGTTCTTTCTTCTATTCAGTTATTTATATCTATCTATCTATCTATCTATCTATCTATCTATATCTATCTATCTATATCTATCTATCTATCTATCTATCTATTTATATATGTATGTATATATACCATACATATATACACTAGGAATATATATATATATATATATATATATATATATACACACATACATACATACATATATATGCATATATATACTTCACATGTTTACATATACATATATAGAGAGATAGATAACTGATAGTGAAATTGTATTTCAGTATGTCTGTTTTATACTATATCACTATAGTATGCTAGTATGCTGACTTTAGTTCATACATGTACATGATCTATATCTATAGGATATTTACAATATATAAATATATATATGTATAATATGTATTATATATAAGTATAAATAGAAATGAATAGTGAAATTGCGTTTCAGTACGTCTGTTTCATACTATATATGACTGACTTTAGTTCAGTGAATTGTATTTATCAATTTGCACATATTTAATCAAGCTTGCATTCCTGGGATGAAAACCATTTGATCATGATCTATTCCCTCCTTACGTGTTTTTAAATGTGGTTTGCTAATATTTTCTTAAAAATTTGTGCATGTTTGTTCATAAGGGATATTGGTCTGAAGTTTTCTTTTTCTGATGTGTGTTTATCTGGTTTTATGGTGTCAGGGTTATGCTGTATTTGGAAGTGTTCCCTCCATTTCAGTTTCATAAACTAATTTGATAACGACTAGTGTTAGTTCTTTAAAGGTCTAGTAGAACTAGAGAATCAATCTGGTCCTGGGCTTTTTGTTTTTGGAATGCTTTCAATTGCTATTTCAATTTCATTGGTTGATATTTGTCTGTTTGGTTTTCTGTCTTCCTCATTCAATTTGTGCAGGTCTTACGTGTCTAGCAATTTGTCGATGTTTTGTAGATTTTCCAGTTTGTTAATGTATAAATTTTCAAAATAGCTTATAATAATCCTCCGAATTTCAGAAGTATCTGTGGTGATATTTATTTTTCATCTCTAATTTTATAAATTTGGGGCCTCTCTTTATTTTGGTTAGTTAGGCTAAGAGTTTACCAATCTTATTTTTTCAAAGAATCAACTCTTTGTTGCCATTGATCTATATATTGTTTTTTCATTCTCAATTTCATGAATTTTTGACTCTGATCTTAGTTATTTTCTGCCTTCTGCTGATTTGGTGGAATGCATGTAATCATATCAATTTTTGTGTCTTCTAATACTTATATTGTTACCTACAATATGGTTATTTTGGAAAAAATTCCATGAGCTGCTTAGAAGAAAATAAATTCAGCTGATTTGGGATGAAATATTCTGTAAAGTCTGTTTGTCCAATTGATTTACAATATTATTTAGGTTGGAAATACATTTATTGATTTTATGTTTGGATGGCCTGTACACTGGTGATAGGGATGTGGTGAAGTCATTTAGTATACTTGTATTGGGGTCTATCTGGGATTTAACATCAAGAAGTCTCTTTATTTGTTTTTATGTAATTAGGTTCATTGACATTTGGGGCATAAATATTAACTATTGTTATATCTTGTTGTTGGATTGTTCCACTTACCATTTACCAATATGTTGTTTCTTCTGATTAATTTTTACTAGACAGCTGCCTTTTCAGATATAAGAATACCTCTTCCTGCTTCTTTTCGGACTCCACTTGCATAGAATTGTTTTTTATCTTTTTACTTTAAGCTTATCTTTTATCTTTGTCTATGAGATGAATCTCCTACAAACAGCATATAGTTGGATGTTGTTTATTAATTCATCCTACCAATCCATATCTTCTAATTCAGGAGGTGAAATCATTCCATAATACTATAGATAGATGTTTATGTGTTTTAGAGAGTTTCTTTTTTATCTTGTCTATTTGGGATTTTAAATGACATATATATATATATATATATATATATATATATATATATATATATATATATATATATCAACCTCTATTCTAAGGGGAGAAAATTTTTCTGCTATTATCTCTCTGAAGAAACCCTTAATGATTTTAGCCTGTATCTCCATAGTTGATTCAGGTGACTCCAGAGTTGATCTGTTGATTTTGTCCAAGAATTCTTGCATATTTTTGTCATGGTCTTTATTTTTTTTCCTTCCTTGCATACTGCTTATTCAAGTTCATATACTTTGTCTTAAAGTCCTGAAATTCTATCTTCAAGGTATGAAATTATATTCTCTATGAACTCTATTCTGTTAGTGATACTTTCAAGTGAATTTTTAATTAAATCCATTGTGTTTCATTTTCTGAATTTTTGGTTGGTTTCTTATCAATATACCTATTTCTTTATTCACATGGTCTTTCACCACCTGTATTTGTTCTCTTAATTTGTTCCTTGATCTGCTTTTTGTTCATGAAACATTGTAATAATGAGTTTTTATAGTCTTTTCTGGAATTTCATACACTTACATATCATGAGTTTCTTTATTGAGGAATTGTGAATTTGGGGAGAGATTTGTTTGCCTATTTCCTCATGTTTTCATGCATCTTTGTAAATATGAATTCTTTTTTATACACATATTTTGGTGTATGATTATCTTTTGTTAAATTTCTCTGTTTTTGTTGTATGAGTAACTGGCCAAAAATGAGACCCCTTTCTTGTTGTTCCTATTTGAGACCTGATTATTGGTTTGGGAGTTTTTGTATCCTCTATTCTATGTTTTGAAGTATTGTTGAGGCTCATGTTTATTTATGGAGTATGCTTTGCTGTTACTTGTCTTAGTTATGGTGTTACTTAGCTGCAGATCTTCTACTCTGTGAATTCCAAATGTCCCAATCACTTCCCAGCCCCTCTTAGAGAAAGGGAGAACAAAGAATAGCAATAGTGTTAGCAACCAATGTACAGTTTTAAAATAAATGTCCAGTGTCTAATTTGACATTTGTAACACTAATTAAAGATGAATTATGAGGTCAGCATTTAGCATCAATACTAACAATAAATAACCATGAACTACTGTTGTAGTAGACAGCAGGTGTCTACTATATCATCCACTATATTGATAATCACACCATGAATGTGGTAGAAGTTACTTAAAATATATATTTATATAAGATAATAAAATTACAGTTCCTTAAATGAGGAGAAAACATGGTATGAAAGCAAGAAAAAGTTTGAAATATTTTTAAAGTGAATAAAGGAAAAGCAGGGGATATGTAACAGATTACAGCTGTAAAAATGTAGACATAAAAATAACTAAAAGTAATAAAGGAAAGAAATAGAGGAGGACACAACAGGAAAATTTGGCTATTAGTAGAGTGAAGAAGAGATAATAAGAGGAACAAAAACCAAAGTAAAAAAAGAAACAAATATAAGACCGAAACAAACATAAGACCAAAACAAACAAAATTCATATAAAATTTTACCCCAGTAAAGTCAAATCAAGGCTAAATAATAAATGGGTGAAGTAAAGATGGATTTCTCTTTCTTTTTATACGCATATTTTGTGTATATTAAAAAGAGATAAATTTAACCAATTAAATTTAAGCAATTAAAAAGAGCAAAATTATATGATTATGTATATATGTATATACATATTTATATAATTTTATTCATATACATATATATACATATTCATATAATTTTACTCATATAATATATATATTACATATATACACACAGCATCACATGGATTGAAAAAAATTTAAAAATTTAGTAATAAGATAAAATAAAACTTAAAAAGGAAAAGGAGAAGGAATAAGAAAAAATCTTCTCAATGAGAAACTAAGCACTTGCTTCCATTGAGATAGTCAAAACTGTTGACAAGGAGGATGTTCATTGCTTATGTTGTTGAATCTTTCTGTTTTTTTTTTATCTATTTATTCATTTATTAATGGGTTCTGTGACCCTTGGGTCAAGGGCTGGGGGTTGTTAAGTTCCACTTCTATGTATCTCATCAAGATGCCAGCCACGGTGGCCAGGATCCAAAGCTGCCAAAGCACGTCTGTCTCATCTGACCATATAGACTGGAAAACACTGGGGAATGCTGATATATGGTGCACTTCCATAGTGGAGCTGGTGCAGAGTTCTAAATTGAAAGTTCCAGAAGGTGAGGTTAAACCTTGGCTGACCTTTGAAATTCTGTCAGTGGGTATTTGAGACCAGATCCACACCCCCTATTACTGGAATAATCTCAATTTCTGCTAGATATCTGGGTCTCAGGGATTTCCCCAAAATTCCATCTTTAGGATAGGAAACCTAAACCTCCACCAGCCTCATTTATTCACTGGAAATGAGTAATAATTGCCCAGTATCAGACCTGGAATCCTGGAGTGTAGACATGCATGTCTACCTGGTTACTGGCATTGTTTGAGTTGTTCATATGGGATGCCAGCAACAAAGGGAGACCTCTCTCCTTAGTATTCTGAAGTTGGATTGCTCTGATCATAATTCTCTATGCACATATTTTAATCATGTTGGTCCAGGCACAATCTGGACCCCATGATAGGCAACTGCTGGGTCAGGAAAGTGACTGTCTTTACGAGTTTCCAGTCTGCTATTGCTGATAGCTGCCTCTAGACAACTTAAAATAGGTCTCTGCTGTACTGAACATGGGTTGAATGGTTTGGTTATGTATCACACAACACTTTCTCCCATTGTCCCTGGGCCCCATAAAATCCGATTTTCCACTGGTTGGATGTGGAAAAGTTGGTGCATCTCTAACGTATTCTTTCTTATTTTATGTTCAAAATCTCCAGGCTTCTGTTTCTCTATGATGATTTCACTGTCCAATATTGAATTTAAGTGAATTCCTTTAGTGGGTACCTTGCTGAAGTGCAGTCTCTCCACTGATTAAATCTTCTGTTGAGTAACTGCTGGGGAGTGCACTTTTCCTCTATTCTTCCATCTTCTGACTCACAGAGTATACTTAAAATAATTTATCTTAAAGCCATAATGACCAGGGCCTCAGTTACCTCTGTATCATTCCTCAGGTAAACTACTGTGATCAACAGAGGTACTAGCTAAGATAGAGAGGAATACAAAATGAAAATAATAAGAAGACAGTGGATATAATTAGTGGACCTGAGGTCAGTTGGAGTGGTAGTCATTTCATAAGTTCCACCTAGACCACTATAAACCTGTAAGAACTCTGCCAAATTCATGCAAAGGAGTGAATCTGAACATTTAAAGATGTATACGTATTGGAAATTAAAATGTCCTGCTCAGAGCCCACTTGCAAAACAAAGGCATAATCTCAGGATTTTTAGAAAGTGTCAATGCTTTAAAGACAAATGACTCCATGCTCTGAGATTAAAGGTATTATGCAATCAAATTGCCAATAGCCTGGCTGGTCTCTTTCATGCCTGGTACCAAAGTATCATGTGAACAGCATTGAATTCTGCCTTTCCAATGGTCAGGAAGTTCACACAGTCAGCAATGGCAGTTTCTGCAACAGTGTTGGTCCAAGATCATCCATGCTGCTAGGCATGTACTTAGCCTTCATATGTTCCACCATATCTACTCTATTGAGGACCCATTACATAAAAAATGAATTGAGTACCATCCACATGTTTGGATCAAGGCCCCTATTTCCATAAAATTCATATACATCCATATCTTAACCCATTCCTCTTTCTAAACAAAGGAGACTATCAAATGTGCTGTGCACAAGTATGCCCACTGAAAAAGTTTTCCCTCACTAGTGTCTTTAGGGCAACACTAAATTGAACTATACTGCAGCATTTGTTCACTGACATATTGAAGACTGACTTATGCGGGTGATGGTCAGTGTCTCATTAGGGGGTTCTTCTTCCTGCCTAGGAGGATGTAAGCCACCCAAAAACTTAAATCTCAAATAATTAGTGAATAGCAAAACACAAATAGTCAGATATGTATTTATAAAAGTGAACCCCCTGATAGATCTAGTCCACATATATACTCTAATTAAACAAAGAAAAGATGGTTCTGGTGGTTTATTTAAGGGGTCACATCAAAGGCAGGGAAGAGGTTTCAAGAGCGGAATCTTGCTTCATGATGTCTTGCAGTCAGCAGATTGATAGACATCTTGACAGGTCACACCCATATCAGGTGCTGTGTGGGCCACTGCAGAGCAGGATAGAAATTCACATGTCCCTAGGCAATTGACCAGAGAAAATGTGCACTGGTTATTTCAGATACCAAATGTTTCTCTCCACTAGGCTTCCATGTGTGATGACCCACATGCAACCCATGGATGGCTCATGACAGCTGACCATTTTAAAAGTCAATTGGGAATCCAGTGAGACTACAGATGTGAATTGTGAGTATAGCACTGATGAAACAGCAGTAGGTGATAGATGGCAGGGCCACTAGTTGAGATAACTTAATTAAAATAAGCTCTATTTGCTATAAATTCATCCCTTGCTCTCCACTTAAAGTTAATAACCTTTTCAGTCACCTAACAAATAGTCCATAGTAGGATACTTTGGTGTGGTATATGCTGCCTTCAACTCTATTTAATTCCATCAAGAACCATGCCTCTTTCCTTGCAATAAGGAATAATAATATATTTTCTTTACTGAAAATATTTTAATTAAATAAAATATTAATTTTAAAGAAATAGTAAAACAGGTTATTTAACCTCTAAGATTCCACTAATGTAGTAGTCCTAAATCTGTGTAGGTTTTATGTCTTACTCTGGCACTCAAACTTATTGACATTTCCTACTCATTTGGTTTAATTAGGATACTGCCATCAATATAGGGTAACGTGTATTTTCTGTAAAAGATGAGGACATTCAAAAACCTTGCAGAGTATACTTTGTCTGAAAAGAAAGTTAACATGGCTCCAAGGTGAGACAATAAATATCAACTATAGTACTTCCCACAGAAATGTAAATTGCTTTTGTTTCTTTTTACTGATTGGTATTGAAAATGATCTCTTCAACGTATCAACAACTCACCAAAGACTGTATTAATTTTTTTTTCTGGTAAAGGTTCTATAACTGATACAGCAGCTACAATTGGGAAAATCTTTTGTTAAATGTTCAATGCACTTTTATCTACTATAGTTCCTCTAAATTTTCAACCTTTGTATTTTAAAGACTGAAATAAAAACTATGCCTTTTTTTGAGGATTCGTTATTGCTTCTGATCTTGGAATAGAAGTGAAATTTTATGGATATTCTCTTGGCTCTTAGTGCATTGTGGCATCAATGAGAGAGTTTTTTCATCTGTTAAGTATATTCTGTTTCCATAATACATTCATGGATCCAGGAAATAACCATTGGTAGGTCTAGAAACCCATTGGACTAGTTACTCATTCTACTTAAACCAGGATCTTATATGTCTCCTATGTTCTGTAACCCTCTATCTAGCAGTCATGATGATATTTTTTGTTCCCTAATATTAGTAACACTTAGCACCTTTGTTAATCAGTCCTCAAGATTTTTATCTCAGTATCTGTCTTTCCTCTTGGATAATTACTCTGGTAAATGACTCTAGATCCCTACAAGGAAATATTTGTTGGAATATTTATCTTATAGTTTTGAAGTGGCATTCTAAAATTCTTTAAAAGACTTTTCCTCCTTTTTAATTGATAGTATGTAAGTCTGAGAACTGGTCTAGATAAGAAAACTGGATGAAAGGTCTTTTAGTTTGTTTGTTCCTTTTTATTGCAGTTTCCATTTCTGTTTTACCAAGTTGCAAGATGCATAACTCAAGCAGCTCTAAATCTACTGAAGTGCTAAAAAGATTATAGGCTATTAGCCATCAGCACAGATCTTTGTGGGTCAAAGCATTCTGGCTTCTGATCATACCCTGCTCTTCCTTATATTTAGATAGCTCCTGATAGTTAAAAGCTGCCATCTAGTTTCTATATATTTGAAATCATCCTGAAATTAGAGAGACTAATTCCATGAAAACATTTTCTATTGTCAATCTATTGACATAACACTTCTCAAAGTTACCTTGTCTCTTTAACTATTACATCCTCTCTTCTTCTAATAAAAGGAGTTGTCTCTGGGACAAACAAGGAGTACATATCTCATTATCCTCTTCAGGCAACTTCATTTCATTCTTCATAGATACCATTATATCAGAATTTTAATAAGCTACTTCTGAAGTAGATTAAAACTGGATTCAGTATTCTTTTCCAGGAATGTCATTGGGAAGTCAGGAAAGAGTATTTGTATGTCTATAAACTTTCTTCTATCCAGTTTTAAAAACTATTTCCTCCCTAAAAAGAGTCCTGGTGGTTTTTGTTGAATCCTGCAATTTTTAGAATAAGGTATTTCTTTCTTGTTGCAGGAAACATTAACATTGCTTTGGGGTGTTAAATGAAGGCAGTAAGATTTTGAAGACTGTACTACCTTATGAGGAATCTGTCTCAGGTAAAGCTTTGCATTTTTTCCAGGCCAGTGGAGGATTCTCTCTACCAGTCTGGGGGAGACAGCTTCAGTCAGTTTGGAAGGGTCAAAGCAATATGGAAATATTTTTCTTTTTGAGATGCAACTATACATATATCCACCATCCTAAGTCCCAACGTATGGCCTCTTTGCTTTTAGGGCCCTCACTGTAGCACAAAAGGCCCGTTGAGCATATGCATTTTGTCTCTTGTTTGTTTGTCTTTTTTTTCTTTACCTTTGTGACCCTCATAGTTAAATCCAAGGTCTTATTTCCAATAGTCTCCCTTAGGATGGAGAATTAGGTGCAAATAACTGATTCAGAAGGAGATTTTAGGAACAAGAATGAGGGAAATGGAGAGTGAAACAGGTAAAATATACAAGAAACAGGGATATAATAGGTTGGTTGTGTGCAATGGGAACTCAGTTTTCTTAGCATCATCCTAGAAAAGAATCTTTTTACCTGAAGTAAGAGTGGTCGAAGGATTTACCCACTCACTACCATCCTCAATGGTTGAGGGTTTCCCCAGGGTCATTAAATCTCTGCACTTGTAGGAATCACTTGATATTGTGCCAAAAGTTTTCCCACGGTATCAGACAAGGCAATGGGGCAGAGAGGGAAGATATATACAATGTGATGTGATACATCACTGACAGTAGGTGTGAGACTGATCTGAGTTCACACAGAACTCTTCACTGCTGCTCTGCTGGAATTAACTGGGCTAAAAGATGAGCTACACTGGCACCAGAGTCACCTACTTTAGGAGGTGAAATGTAGATGCTGTACTCTTCATTTGTAACTGCAGGAATCAGAATGAACTGGCTTTCTGTATAAACTCCCTTTTGAAAAGCAGAGGAGGTGTGCTGAAAAAAATCACAGGGACAATAGGTATTTGCAGGAAGAAGACAATCTCAACAGAAACGAAGATGAAGAAAATTCTTGCATCTTGCATAGTGAAAACCAGCTAAGACTGTTAATTAGTCAAAGAATTTAAAAAAAAATAGTTGATGTGAGGAAAAATACATTTCCACAAATGATTAGAAATTAATGAGGAACTGGATGAGATAAAGTAGAGGGATAGACATATAGATATATAGAATTAGATGCAGATATATAGACACCAGTATTAGAAAACAAACTAGCAAGGAAGAATAATCTGAACAAATAAAAACCATACACCAGAAGTTGTTTGCTATGACGTGTATTTTAAAAATTAAAAGATGGAATAAGAAGCTGTTAATTTTGAACATGGGAAAAAATACAGATGAGATTCTTTAAAACATCAAACTACTCTTTTCCCAATAGTATCCCACTCAAATTTAAAACAAAAGTGCCAACTAAGTTTTTAAAAATTCTACAGAAACAATAGCACAGAAAAGAGAAAAATGGTCAGAGATAATGTATAAATTTTCTAGAATGCATGGACTAGCAAAGAAAATTTGAGTAACATAACAAATATGACAAAATTCAAACTGTAAAAGATCCATGCATCTAAATGCCCTGAAAAGAAAAATATTTGTATTGAGTGTAATGTGTGTATTAATATTCTTTAATGATGAGAATTACTAGTTGTGAAAGTTTTAACTGAATCTGCTTCTAGTACACAGATCAAGGTAAGAGTGTAACTATGGAATGTGTTGTAAATATTACTTTATGTCAGTTTTTCTTAGCCATAAGATATTATTTTAATGATTTTAATGTCTTCCTTGTAAGATTTTTGTTTTCTGTAGAACACTTTTTCTATTATTTTCATCATCATGTATTTTGAATAATTTTAAAAATACAAGTATATTAGAATATAAATTTAGGTTATTAAACAGGAAAAAATTCTCTAATAATAGAAAATGTGAAATACTACAATAAATGATCAAGTCATATTCTTCATTGAATTAAGAGGATATTAAATACAGATATGTCTTCTTTGAAGAAGAAATATGCCTAACTTATAAAGAAAAGGAAGTGGGTCTGGGATTATATCTCAGTGGGAAGAGTACCTTGTCTAGCATGTGAGACCCTGGGTTTAATCCTCAGCACTGCAAAAAATAAATAAATAGATAGATACAGATAGATAGATAGATAGATAGATAGATAGATAGATAGAGGTATTGTGTTTATCTGCAACTAAGAAAACTTTTTTAAAAGGTTACATTTATTTTTGAAGCTTTTTTGCAAAGAAGGTAACTTAGAAATACAATACTCTATTTCTCTAAATGTTATTTTTACTCACACTCTGCAAAACATTGGTTATATATTTTGGTGTTTTGCCCTGGAAAAAAATTCTTTGAATATCATCATCATCATCATTATCACCATGGCTAACAGACAGGTTGCATGGCTACTATGTGTCAGGGGTTCATTTTAGTATTTTCTATGTGGCTTCACATTTAGGTCTTCAAACAATTGTATGTGGGTTCTATGATTTCTCAATTTTCAGATAGAAAATTTAAGGAGAGAACCACATAAGAATGAAATAGTTAAATATGTTTCCTAAGATCACACAGCATAAAGGTGGCTGAAAAACTAAAAGAGAAATCGAAAAGGAGAAATGGAAAAGAGGGTATAAAAGAAGGAGTGAAGAACAGAAATTGGAGAAGGCAGAGGGTAAGTGAAATAAAGAAGAGAAGGAGAAACATGAGAGAAAGATGAATTGAGATTCAAAGACAGAAATAAAAGAAACAGAGACATATGGAAAGGTAATATGCTGTGAACAGTACAGTATATATGTACAAAATTATGAAATAAAGTGATAAATGTGTACTCTTTAAGAGCAAAGATGCAGAACATCTAACATTTAGCAAAGTGATTTTCAATAGCAAGTGCTTAGATACTTTTGCATAATATTTATAGTGAAGTTATCAAAATTGAAGAAAATGTCAAAGAAGGAAAGAGAGAGAGAATGAATGATTGATAAAAAACAATACTAAAGCACTTCACTAAATTTTGTAATTTTTTCCCCAAAATACATCAGGTAAAAATCTCATCTTTGATCAGAAAGGAATCAAACAAGCCATACTGCCCTTTTTCCTGTCTCTGAACTGGACTCATCTCAGGCTTTTGAACAAGTACTTTTGATCCATCTCCCAAGAAGGCAATTGCCCCAGAAGCTATGATCACAAGTTGCAATGAGAGCCACAATGACTTCATCCTCCAGAGCTTCTCTGACAAACCTTATTTGGAGAAGGGACTTTTTTTGGATAATTTTGGTTTTTTAATTGCTTGACACTTGCAGGAAATATGGTCATAGTTCTTGTCTCCATGAAGGATCCAAAGCTCCACAGTCCCATGTATTTCTTTCTTTCCAAACTTTCCTTGCTAGATCTCTGTTTAACCAGCAGTTAAACACAACTGCTGGTTAAATTAATGGGTCCAGAGAAGACTATCAGGTATATTGGTTGTGCTATTCAACTCTATGTCTTCCTGTGTCTTGGAGCCACTGAGTGTGTCCTTCTTGTTATCATGGCCATGGACCGCTATGTGGCAGTGTGTCATCCACTGCAATATACCACTACCATGCATCCCAGAGTTTGTCTACTCTTACCTGGGGAACTGGTCTGGTGCAGTCTTTGGTCCAATCCCCTGCCACCCTCCAGTTACCCTTCTGCTTCAGGATAATTGATGACATCGTGTGTGAAGTCCCAGCTCTTATTCATCTCTCCAATACAGATACTACCTACAATGAAACCCAGATATCCATTGCTAGCTTTTTTCTTCTGATGGTTCCCTTGATCATTATCCTTTCCTCTTACAGTGCTATTGTGCATGCAGTACTGAGAATAAAGTCGAATGCAGGACAGAAGAAAGCATTTGGTACCTGTATTTCTCACCTTCTTGTGGTCTCCCTCTTCTATGGCACTGTCACAGGTGTCTACCTTCAACCCCAAAATCACTATGCTCATGAATGGGGAAAGTTTCTCACCCTTTTCTACACAGTAGTAACCCCAACTCTTAACCCCTTCATCTACACTCTGAGGAACAAGGAAGTAAAAGGAGCACTAAGAAGATTAAGGAGGAGGACTATTTCCCAGAATAACTAAAAAGGTTGATATTTGTTTGCCTATTGCTTAAAAAAAATGAAGCAACCTCATCACAAAAGCTGCAGAACATAGGAAAGAACTATATTTTGTGATTTCAGTTTCAGCCATCAGGAGATACCAATTTTTATACAATATTTTATTATCCTTGAATCATTTATTAGGCCCTTAATTTCTTCATGATGCTGATTTAGGCACAAGATGGTATAGAAATTAATATATTTAATAGTTATTTTCTTAAAATGTATTTAATACAGTTGAAATGTGGGGGGTACAAAAGAAACACAACACTTGCAAAATAAGATACCAAGTGATATATTTCATGATTTTACATTGATTTAAGTTTCATTCTATGTTTCTCCAAGTTAAGCAAGTGCTTTCATCTAAATGTCTTGTCCCAAAAATATTTCTAAAGTTTTGAAACACAGGCTTTAAGAAAAAAAACTCATATTTACTTGTATAATTTAATCTAATGTATCTTTGTTCTCAATTTTTCTGTCTCTCTGCCTCGATATAACATCAATGCCATTTAATGCACTTAGCTCTACCCAATGAAAAAATATAACTAATCACACTTACTGTTCCTTGATGTAATTACTCTAAGATTCTATGTCCACATTTCTAAATTTTTGGATTGATATTCTGAACCCTTGATTAAAGCACTTGGCTTTTGTTTGTTTGTTTTTTTTTCCTTTATTCTGTGTCCTTATTTTAACAAAATGTCTCATTTTATCAAATTCAATTCTTATTCATTTTCCATGTACATATTCATTGATTTCCTATTATGTACCTATTGTGCATCAGATACTAGATTATAGAAGGGCAGATACAACATACAAAATCATCAACGTTTTGGAGCTATGTTCAAATGGTGGACATAGATATTAACCAAAATAATTTTTATTTAGTAGAGAGAGGATTGCTTCTTACTGGCTGCCTGGGACTCATTACTAAGAACTACTTATTGGGCTGGAATTGTAGTTCCTTGGAAAAGTGCTTGCCTAGCATGTGTGAGGTACTGGGTTCAATTCTCAGCAATCTCATAAATAAACAAAATAAAGGTTCATTGACAACAGTAAAATATTTTTTTAAAAGTTCGACTTATTGCTGCTTTAAAGTGTCTACTACTTTAGTTGGTTTAACTAAAATCATGACTCAGACTTGTTGACTATCCTGCATGGATTTTCTGATCTACTGAGTTCATTCTTCAGCTGACCCCTGTTCACTGTTGCCTACACTGTGTTCAGGCATTATTCCCACTCATGTTCAAAAAGAACTACTACATATTTCTGATTGGATAAGTCACATTAAATTTTTAAAGTTGAATTGTTATTTGCAAACCAAAACTAAACTGTTCATAAAAATATAGTATAATCACTATAAGGATGCTTCATGATTTCTCACAGCCTAGGAGACTCCAATTTTTATACAATATTTTGTTATCCTTCTGTTCAGTTGCAAGAAATATAGGGAGTAGCCGAGAGGAAAACTAAGACAGAAAGTGAATTGGACAATTTTACTCCCAGATTGTGGAGCTGGAGTAATTCTGTGGGAAGACTAAGTTTATGAGCCAGCATTAAAATGTGTACTGAGGGTAAAAGGTGGCAACTACCTTGGAAATGGAAGAAAAAGATGTTACATGTTCAAAAGTTCATCCTACTTTTGTGGTACTTCAGAATAATAACTAGGGCTTTGGTATAGAAAGAAACTTGGTCATTTAATGGCAAAATTTAAATGCCTGTTGAAAGAAAGAGACTTCAATAAATGACAGCAGCAAAAAGAAAAGGAACAAACGTGCTTGAACATGAGAATTCATAAGATTCACACAGTTTGTTAAAATTAAGATTTTTTTTAGAATTTCTGATTTAGAGAATCAGAACAGCTTGCCTTAAAATGGCATTTTAACTAATACTCTAAGTGATTCTGATACAGGCTGTCTCAGATCATAGTGTAGGAAATACCTAGAGGGTTGTTCAGCTAAGATGGCATGGGCTTTAATGAATCAATGTAGTTTGAAAAGAAGACTGAAAGGAATAATGGTCTAAAATGGAATGAAGACAGTAGCTCATTTATCATAATTTGAGATATTGAGGATAGAAATACCTTCTCATGAGGAAGTTCTGAATGAAATGGTTTCATTTGGGAATAGTCTAATTTCACTGAATGCCAAGCAGTGTAGAAAATTTAAGGTAAGTAATTTGAGGTTATGAGCTTATTAATTATGCAGATGGTGCCTTGGAAAGTTTGAGGAGAGAAAGAGGCAGGTGTGGAGATGAGGAGGAGATGCCTTTGTGGGAATAGAATAAATAACTCAGACCTGTTTATAATTTTGGAGGTGACTGTTTATAATTTTGGAATGATAGGAGGTACTATGTTCTTAGCTTACATACATGTTTGTCAACATTCATTTCATTTGAATCATGAGTATTATGGAATATAAACCAACACGCAAACACTTTTTTACATATTGATGAACAAATCAGAAAAGTTATCTTTCTTCATAGACATTTTAGATAATGACAAATATTTCCTGAGATGAGTGGCTAAATCAGAATCCCTTACAATGTAAATTAAAATACCATTCCCAAAATCAGATGCTCTAAATCAGAAATTTTAGAGAATCTTAACAAATACATTATTGTCTCTTATAAATTCTCAACATATGACATAAGAACATAATGATTTCTTAGGTCCTTAGGGATTATTATTTTATGGCTTCAGATAGTTTCTAGAATGAATAACAGAAAGCAAAGGAGTATAGCATCATTTTCTAGCTCATGTGTTATACATGGTTAGTTCTGATTATTAATTGGCTTTAATCCACCTGAGGTGCTTAACACAGATGATATATTGCCATAGGGCAGAACATTTGTGCTTTCATGACATTTAATGAGAAAGACTGTGGTCAGCAGCAATTAAGTCTCAAATTCTTTCCTGGGCACCTAATCACCACTAGTCTCCAAATTCATCATGGATGTCATGTGCATGTGTGAGTGTGTGTGTTTGCATGTCTGATTTTCTCTTGTATGTAGCCATACAAATGTAAATATATGTGAAAGAAGTATCATTTTAAAATGTGACTGCTATGAAAACTATAATACTGTTTTTCACATGGACAATAGGTAAATCAGTAAGAGCAGTATTAAAACAAGCAAATGAGAGTAATAACAGGGAAAAATCACTACTTATGAGGGATACATTTAAAAGCATGTAATTCATAGACTTTCAATAATTGGGTTTAAATTTGCCTTTCAGATTTCTTTCTTCCATACCAAAGTGCTATACATCCCAGTAACCATATACTTATTCCACCTATATATTCAGTGCACAGATATAGTTTCCATGGGTCTTAGTCCTGTATTTGTTATCTTATACTTCAAAGTGAAATTCAATTGTCAAAAACTATTAAAATCTCCCTTTTATTTCTCATCTTTATAAAATTAGCCATGCCTTCCTTAATGAATTTTATTATTCTATCAGTGTGTTACCTGGGTAATTTATCAGAATTACAGCATGTTTATAAATAGTCACTAGCATTTGAAGATAAGGACATCTTGTTCACCATTGTGCAGTCAGTGGCCAAATGTCTTTACTTACTGTAAGTAAACTATAAAATTCTTTAGGTATAGAAGGTGACATCATTGAAGAGAAATTATGAGTGAGGAATTTGCATTTCCCAGACATCTATATTTGGATAAGGGAAGAAGATACAAATTTAAGCCTGTTTCCAAGTCCTAAAATAATTTTACCTTAATGGTTCTTTATGTCATGTGCAGTGTGTTTGAAATGCAGGCTTTTGGTAAATGATGGTGCCAAGTGAGTTAGAGCAGAAATAATTTGCCTGTCTTAAGCCTTATCCTGTGTTAACTTAAAAGTTAAGCCTCTGATTAAAATATAATGACTAAGAGACATGATAGTCCTTGAGAACCCTTGGGTTTTTTGTTATTGTTGTTTTGTAATATTTATTTTTTAGTTTTCTTAGAGGGACACAATGTCTTTATTTTATTTTTATATGGTGCTGAGAATCAAACCCAGTGCCTCACACATGCTAGGCGAGAACACTACCACTTGAGCCACATCCCCAGCCCTGAGAACCCTTGTTTTTTCAATGTCTTATCTGATACATAAGTATGTGTAAATTCTTGGATATTAAGTGTAGCATGCATCAGTATTGATGAATGTATGTCACCATAGAACATTTCAAAATTTTTCATTATGCTTTGTCCCAGTCTCATAAAAAACTTTGATATTTATATTATCATAAACTAGTGTATTTTCCTATTCTAGAATAACATCATACATTATGTTTATTTTCTGCTTGGTTTTACACTTATATAATATTTCTGTGATTCATTCTTTTTATAAAAAATTATATATACATATACTTTTTAAAAATTTATACTACATAAGGCAAAGTATGTGTGAAAGAGTTCAGAGCTTTTATGCTCTTTCAGGACATACCACCTTCCAGGAACCTCTACATGTTCTGCTCTTTAAAAGCCCCTGAGATTTTCCAAATAGATATGTATATCAAATTATTATTTGTATTGCCAAATAATATAGTAACATATATATATATGGCAAATATATTTATGTACTACTGAATATATTATTAACATATTATAAATATATTTAGGTACTACTAAAAATAGGCATAAGTTATTTTGCCTATTGATACACATCTATGTTTGTGTTAGCTATTACTGTGAAAAATACCTAACAAAATCAACTTAAAAGGAGAAATTTATTTTGGCTCATGGTTCATAGTTGTCGGGTTTAAGCAAGTGATAAAGAAGGTCTGTGTATGTTGGTTATGTATGTAAGTTTTTTGAGCAAGTAATCTTGAAGGAATTAAGCATTATACAACTATGGTTAAATAACAACTGTTATTTTGCAATATTGGTAATATGTTATTTCTCTAAGAGCTAAACTTGAATAATATAAAAACATCAACAGTAATTGTGGTACTATTATTCTTCTTTGTATATTAAATGTGTTCATATTTTCCAGGTATATAAGTTTTTAAGATAGAAGCTTTAAAAAAAATTATATCAAGCTGGTGTTCTCCAAAAGGTTGCATGGTAATTTTAGGCTTATAAAAATAACATATTGGAGATGGATGATGGCCCCTCTGAAATATACTTCAGGCCTATTCGAAGATGAATGCCCTTCTCGAAAGAAGAACTTCTGCCATATCTTTCCTCTGTGCATACCTCTCCTCCCTGCCTTTCTGCGTTAGGATCTTTGCTGCCTAATCTTACGGTCCAACTACACCTGCCATTTGACGGTGATGGTCATGGGTCCTGTTAAACATTTACCATAACAATGTCCTGCTGGCCACAACACCCTGAGCTGATCTTGTAGTACCCAGTGACGGGCAACTTTCACGCTTGCTATGCGACCTAAGTCAGGGAATCTGGGCCTTCCCAGAGATGGGTAAGCATCGCGAGGGCAGTGGATGACCTAAGACAGGGGCTACTTGATTCCCACTGGCATGCAAAAAACAAAAGAGGGGACATGTCGGCAGCAGGTCCACCCTGGCCCCTGGAGCCCAGCCTCCACTTGTTTGTTCTGCATGCCAGTGTGGCCAGCTCACAAGGCCATGGCGCGGACTTGCAGTTTTCCTGTTTATCCACCTGAGACATATGTGCTCCACGGGAACATCTTGACCTTTTCTGCTCCGGTGGACTTCCTGATAAGGGAAGTTTCGGTATCTAACAATGGCAGATGTCGCAACCAAATTTCTCCCCTCTCCCTCCCTCTTTTGGGTAACTTCCACTTCTGCTGCTTGGGGTATAAAAGGAGATGATGTTAGTAATAAATTGTGACTACTGGATGAAGAACCTTGGTGTCCTGTGTACTTCTTATCCTCGCTGTCCCTCGCCGGATTCGGCTCCGTTAGCCGGACGCGGCAAGAGTCAGTTGATTCCATCATATAAGACTTAGTTTTGAAATGTGAAAGGCAAAATATCATGGTGGGAAGTACATGGTGAGCAAAACTGCTCACTTCATGGTGGCCAGAAAGCAAAAAGAGAGAGAAAGTGTTTAGAAACGAAATGTACCCTTCATGGGAATAGCCCTGATGACTGATTTACTCTAACTAGGCCCTGCCTCCTAAAGCTTTCACCACCTCCCAGTAACCCATTAAGCTATGAATCTATGCATGAGGTTAGAATCACCATGGTTCAATCGTTTCCCAAAGGCCCCATTTGTGACCACTGCTGCACTGGAGACCAAGTCTTCAGCATAGGAGTATTGGGTTTGCTTAAGATCCAAACCATAGCAATGTTGTTTTGTGATTTCACTGTTGTTATGTTTTCTGAATGGGAGTGTTCTTTTATGCCTTCTCTTGATCCCACAAGTCAGGGGTTAACAGCCTCCTGTTTGCCTAAAACAATACCCTAAAATGTTCAAGTTTGTGTGCTTCTTCTAATGCCACAGAGTTGGGCCAGCTGCATGTAAGAGCATTTGCACTCACCTGCTATGGGGATGCACTCAGGGAGCTAGGCTGCCTTTGTGGAAGGGTAAGTATTATGTAGTTTTTTGGTGTCACTAGGAGTCCACTGAGGAGAGATCATTCACAGGTAAGAAGTCGCAAGTACCTAATGGATGAAATTCCTGATGTAGTTCATGGAGTTGTAAGTAGCATGTAAGTAGCTACCTCCTTCCCTTCTCCATGACTCTTCTAACTACTTGGTTTTGCCTATCACCTCAGTATTCTTAGTGGTGCAAGAAAGATGTGACCCTCCAGAGTAGCATTCCACACTGCTGGGGTAGAATGTTCCCAATTTTCCTCACGAAAGAAATCACCTCTAATAGGATTATTGTTACCATGAGATTTGCCAAGTTTGGGAGTGGGTAAAGTGAAATAATTCTTCTAACTTTCTTAAGCTCCATTGGTATGTTAGAACTTTTTGCTGGGCTCTGAGATTCTTAAAAAGGTATTTTTGTCCATAGGTTGTTTTCAAAATTGATGCTTTTGTGTGTGTGTGTGTGTGTGTGTGTGTGTGTGTTTTGTTGACATTCTAGTGATGTCACTCCATCAACGTCTTTTTAAATGTTACCATTAAGGTTTTTTTTTTTTTTCATAGTTAAGTGGGGAAATAATCTTTGAGAATATTCTCTTGAGGCAGCCCTTTTTGACTCTATAAGACTTCCATCGCCCTTTAGGGGCCTGCATCCACATCCTCCCTGTGGTATTCAAGACAAAACCAAAACCTCTGTCATGCTTCGCATTTGAATCTCTGGTTACCACATAGTCAAAGAGCATTTTGCATTCTCAAAAGCCTCTTAAGATTCTTATCAGCTATTTCAAAGCTTAAGCCTCCATGAAAAACTTCCACAACTGTTCAAACTCTTTATGAAATGACTTAGACACAAAAACAGCAAGAAAAACAACTTCCCTTCAACATCCATGGGCAGAAAGAAGTAAGCTAACAAAGATATATAATATTGTTTTTTTCTGGTTTAGATATTATAATATCTAAACTGCAGGACTGGGGTTGTACCTCAGTAGTAGAGCACTTGCCACACAAATGTGAGGCACTGGGTTTGATCCTCAGCACTACATAAAGATATCTTAGGAGTGGAATTTTTGGATCATGAGCTATATCTATAATTTAACTGCTTTGGAAACTACAAAAAAATATATAGATATATTGGTTTCCCTGGGTGGCTGTGCATTTTTGTGTTTGTACCAACAATATAAAAAAGATTGGATCATTTCATATCCTCTCCAAAATTTTATATTGTCAAACTTCCTCATTTTAATCATTCTGATGTCTGTGTTGCCATCTCTTTGTGGTTTTACCATTGCATTTACCCAAGGACTAATTGTGTCAAGAATTGTTCAATGTCCTTATTGAAAATAAAGTGAAGGACCAGAAGACGGGCAATGGAGAAATGAAAGACAGAGACTAGGCAGAGATACCCAGGAGAGTTTACTTGCCAGAGCTGACAAATAAAGATCATCTGTCCATAGGCAGAGAGAGGCAAAACAGGCTTGTGGTTTGGGACTTTTATCGGGCAGGCTTAGGGATTAGAGACAGCAGGTCCTAATGTGGGTGATTTGCTGGGAGCCATCAGCCAAGTAGGTATGACAAATTCCTTGCCAGCTTACTCCCATGCTGTCTAGTGGAAGGACTTCTGAAAGGTGACCTTGCTCAAGGACCAGGGCAGGATCCGTGTTTAGGGTGTTCCCCCTTTAGAATAGGGCGGTTTAGCATAATAGGAGATTAGGGTGTTCCCCCTTTAGAATAGGGCTTATCCTGCTGCTGAGTTCCTCTTGAGTGCTTAGGGTCAGACAGTATATTTTGGGAGACAGAAGCCCATGCGGAGTGGATTTTGGGCAGAGAACGTGGATTCCCCCAGAGCGTGTTTGTAGACGGCCGGTGTGAGTTCAGGAATAAAGAATTGTTGTTTGAATCTACAAGCTGTGTGGAGACTCGTGATTTGTGCCCAGCCAGAGACTGCGGCATCTGGTGGCTCGTACGCGGAACGTCTGAAACTTGGAGGTAAGTGAAATTGCTCGCCTCTAAAGGAGAGCGAAAGAATGGGTGACCATTTCAAAAAACAATGTGTTCTTGGTTTGATTTATTTTGTTTTTCTTTCAAGTTGCCTGTTCCTAGAACTTTCTCAGGCAAACTGGGGAAAATGGTTGACTCAAAGTTTGAAGTTGTTCACCTCCGAGGAAGAGAAATTGTTAGAGAAAGGAGGCAACCCAGTAAGACCAAGAACAATTAGGGCATATGTTGATACAATACAAAAATGTAGCCCATGGCTTTTTAAAGATGAGTTATTAAATATATCAATGGGACCATCATGGTATCCTGTAGAAGGATTTTTCTTCAACAAGAAAGAGATGGCTAATTCTGTTTACTACGCTTGTCTAAGATCTTGGTTTTTACAGACATCTGATTAATTTACAAAGCTAAAGTGTTAAAATATCAACCACTAAATATGAAATCAAGTACTCTTTACTTATTAAGTTCCATAAGGTAATATATTTAAACATTATGTGTGTTTTCATAAATTGGTAAATGGAAAAAAAAAGTTTAATATTGCTTTGGTCTATGTCTTTGCTGAAACAAGGTTACTAAGTGTTAAGAGTCTATCAGGTGTAATTTATATACAAAGAGTATAAGAAGCTTCAGTTGGGTTTCAATTACAGTATTATAGTATCATAAAAAACATGAAAGTCTTTCATCTTCTTAAAGTGGAGTAATTTGTCTAAATCAGAAATTTTATAAGGGTTATTTCAGAATGTGAATTTATAAAAAGGGTTAACGGCTTAAAAAGAGATATAAAAAGATTCAAGATGTGAAAATATATTTTAATATGGAAGGTTAAAAGAAAAAGAAATGTTTCTAGATGAGATAATCTCTGTGTGGTAAAGTAAAAAGTTGTAAAATGCCATTTAAAAAAATTTTGAGGAAACTAAACTTACTTTAAGAGCTTGAGAAAAGAAAAAAAAGGTATTTGTACATGGCAGATTGAGACAAAGCTTCTTAATGGAGTAAAAAAGGCCTTTGGTTGAAGGGCAGCCATGTAAACTAACATGAAAGCGATTTAAACAGAATTTAAGCCTCGTTTAAAAGAGTGAAGCTGTAGGTGGTGAAAAAGTACATTTAAAAGTACAGCATAGATGATAATTGGAAGGCTTTAAAAGGTTAATTTGAAGGTGGTTAAGATGCCTTCATGATGGAGGAAAGATTGCGTCATTCGAAGCCTAGTTAATCTTAAAAATTGGAAAGGGGTATATATCCCCCAAAGATAAACTTAAAATAACCCTTTTTACTCTAAAGTTTTTACATTTGGATTCATCAGGACTTAGTGCTGCGGAAAGGCATATGTATCCAAAAAATGTGCATAAGCCTAAAGTTCTTTGGAAAGATATTCTAACAGGACAATGGAAAGGTCCAGACCCAGTGATTGTCTGGAGTCGGGGCTCTGTTTGCATGTTTCCACAGGGAGAACAGCAGCCGATTTGGATTCCAGAAAGACTAACCAAAACGATTTCTACAGATAGAAAAGAAGATGATTTGACTCAAATCCATAACAGCTGATATCCAGAACTCCAGCTTGGCCATTCTTACATCTGCGACTGTGATTAACCAGGATGCTTTTTTCAATATCTATTTTATTATTGCATTTTCCACATCATAAGGTTCTATTTTTATTTTTTGAGCTCATACAAACCTAGGTTAATGTTTTTCTGATCAGTTTTATTTTTTGACTATAGAGTTTTTAAACATTGCAATGGAGATTTCACCTAGGTAAAGCTACAAGGCCTTTATTATTATCTTATGTGTTGTACGTTTGTTTGCACATTTGTGTTTTGTGTTGTATGTCTGTGTGTGCGTATTTTATATATGAGGAGCGCTCATGAGAAAATGGATCCAAATTATTATTTTTTTTATTCACGTGATTTAAATGGCTTAATTTAAATTAGGTAAACAGCTGTTAAGGATTATTTTTAAAGGAAGTTAACAGATCTGTTTGTTTACTTTTACCTTTACTTTTCATTATATTTAATAATTCTTTTCAGGTTAATTTCTTTTTAGCATCATTGCCAGAATTCCTATCTTCATCCCAATGAATATAACTCAACAAGTATGCTCAATCAAGGAGTCAACTTACTTTGGGAGGAAACGGACTTTGGGAAGAGATGGACAGATTGATAGATTCCTCCCCTTTGAACTGCTTACAGAACTTGCCTGGACTATGTATCTACGTTTAGTGCAGCAAATTGTGGTAATGCTGGCATATCTTTGCTGATGGTGTCACCAGTGATCTTTGCTGATGGTGTCACCAATGATGCAATTTTTCCAAAGGAACTGTCAATTGGCTTGGTGTCGTGGCATTTCTGTATCCTCCTCCCTTCTGCTAGTGATGGTCTAAAATTTGGGGGCCAATGGCTATATGCTGGACCGGTAGTCAGTGACGGGTATGATCCAATTGCAGTGGTATCAACCTAAGACAGGAGGCTGACGCCTAAAGGTCAGTTGCCTAAAGGTCAGTTTTCCAATGACGGGTAAGGACCATATGTTGAATTGGACAACCTACCAGGCACGGTCCTTAAGCCACATTAACCTCACTCCCCCACTGGCACCAAGGCCAAATTTGGGGGCCAACAGAGGTGAGGCAAAGAACCTCACCCCCCCACTGTTGCATAGACCTATCCACAAGTATGGCTGTATGCTGGACCGGTAGTCAGTGACGGGTATGATCCAGTTGCAGTTGTATCAACCTAAGACAGGAGGCTAACGCCTAAAGGTCAATTTTCCAATGAAGGGTAAGAGCCATATGTTGAACTGGACAACCTACCAGGCACGATCCTTAAGCCACATTACTTGTTGTTTAATTAATCAGAAGGGGGGAGATGCTGGGAGCCATCAGCCAAGTAGGTATGACAAATTCCTTGCCAGCTTACTCCCATGCTGTCTAGTGGAAGGACTTCTGAAAGGTGACCTTGCTCAAGGACCAGGGCAGGATCTGTGTTTAGGGTGTTCCCCCTTTAGAATAGGGCGGTTTAGCATAATAGGAGATTAGGGTGTTCCCCCTTTAGAATAGGGCGTATCCTGCTGCTGAGTTCCTCTTGAGTGCTTAGGGTCAGACAGTATATTTTGGGAGACAGAAGCCCATGCGGAGTGGATTTTGGGCAGAGAACGTGGATTCCCCCAGAGCGTGTTTGTAGACGGCCGGTGTGAGTTCAGGAATAAAGAATTGTTGTTTGAATCTACAAGCTGTGTGGAGACTCGTGATTTGTGCCCAGCCAGAGACTGCGGCAGTGATTAAGGGTTGGGCTGGTATGAAGGGATGGTGAGCTTTTCTCAGAAATGCCATTGGGTGGGAAAGCAAAATTTCTTTAAAAATGGTGGCTGTCAGTTAAGATGGTCATCCAGATACTAAACAAGGACCTTACACTTATCTGTCATTTGCATATTTTCTTTTGTGAGGTAGCTGTTTGGTCATTTTCTATTTTAAAAATTGGATTCTTTATATTTTCATTTTTGAGTTGAGGGAGTACTTTTTATATTCTGAATGTAAATCTTTGGGCATATGTAGGTACTATGAATATTTTCTCACATTCTGTAGCTTGCCTTTTTACTTTCTTGATGATATTTGATAAGAAGTTTTAAATTATGGCAAAATCCAAAATTTTTTCAAATTTTTTCTTAAATTTTAATTTGTTATATATGACAACAGAATGCATTACATTTTATATTACAAATATACAGCACAATTTTTCATATCTCTGGTTGTACACAAATAGAGTCACATCCTTCGTGTCTTCATACATGTACTTAAGGTAATGATGACCATCACATTCCATCGTCTTTTTTTCCCCCATACCCCCTCCTTTCCCTTCCCTCCCCTTTTCCCCTTTGCCCTATCTGGAGTATATTTAATCCTTCCATTCCACCCTGCCCCTGCAGCATATTATGAACCAGCATCTGGTTTGTTGGAATTGGCTAATTTCACTTAGCATTATATTCTCCAGCTCAATCCATTTACCTGCAAGTGTCATGATTTTATTCTCTTTGAATGCTGAATAATATTCCATTGTGTATATATACCTCATTTTCTTTATCCATTCATCTACTGAAGGGCATCTAGGTTGGTTTCAATTGTGAATTGTGCTGCTATAAACATTAATATTATTTTATATTTAAAATTTGTTATAAAGGACATATCTTAGGAACATCCAGATAGAAGAGATGTATAGGGCCAGATATCTGAGGGGAGGTTGTCATGACCTTCCATTTCTTCTCTGAGTACTTCATCTTCTCAGCACAAAGTTGCATTCACCAACCAGGAAGTTCATTAAGTTTCTTGTTCAATCATTATTTTAGAGCCTTACCTTGAGCCCATATCCCTTTCCTGGAGGTCAATAGCTAGAATTAAAAATTATAATCGTTTGTATTTCTGGTTACCACACCCTTGGTTAAGCTATCTGGGAAGTCAACATTTCCATAAATTCAAGTGTGGTCAAAAGAGATTCCTTATGAATAACAAAAGACAGTCCGATCATTCAGCAAATTCCTAGAACTTTTTAAACTCTCTCCTAGGACCTGGGTATAAAGACCAGATATGTGCCTTTGTAGACCACAAGATATGCCCTTGTCTTTTATAATAAAAAGGTCAAAACAATTAAAACATACTGGTACATATGTTTTAATTGTTGTGGTTGCTTATAATTCTTACTACTTAGGAGGCAAGTGTAGGGGGATTGCAATTTTGAGATCAGCCAGGGCAACTTAGTGAGACCCCATCTCAAAATATTTGTTTTAATGGGTCTGGGGTATTGCTTCAGGACAAAGTGCTTGCCTAACATACTCAAGGCCCTGGTTCGAACTCCAGTACCTCAAAAAAGAACAAAAAGAAGTTACTGGTGCATTACTAGAGTTCCCATTGAGTCATTACCAATCTGTTCATGCCCATCATCCTGTTGTATGAAAATATCTCCCAGATGAGACCACTCAAGGTTACAGGTATTCATTTGAAGATGTTATCAATGCAGGAATGGTCTCAGCAAAATCTGGTATGAGCATTTCAAGTATCTGATAAAATTGAGCTAGGAGACAATATCATCTCTTGCTTTGAGATTCCTTCTAGGCATTAAGATAATATTATATTTCCCTCACCATGTAGCCCATTTGTTCATTGTTATACTCTCAACTACTGTCCCTCCTTTTGTTCATTTATACCAAAGTTCTCCACTTTTGGAGGGAATATTTAGCCACTGTGCTGCTTCAGACTGTAGATAGTAACACTAGTTCACCAAGTGCTTACCCCTCACATTTAGATAGGGTAAGGTTACAGAGGCACAGAGCTGTTCTGTGACTTCTAGTCCACATTTTCTCATAACCTCAATTGTGCCAGATAGGGTAAAAGCACACTCTGCCCAATGAGATCATTAGGAATTAAAATACAAAAGTTTAAAAATATAGTTACAGGTTCTAGTTTGGTAAACATCCTCTTTCTGATACATATAATAACAGTCCTGCAAATACTCCATCCTTTAGGAAGAAGAAAAAGTGATCTAAGGAAGAAAAGAAAGGGACAAAAATATTACCACATACAATATCTCACTCCCTTGATAAGAATCATCATACTGTTATCACAGGAAAGCAGGGAGCTGAAACTCCAAATCTTGATTCTTATATTCCAACAAAATATAATTTAAAGTCAGACACAAAAATCATGCCAGAGAACTTTATTATAAGTAAAAGTAAAGTAAAAGCAAAGTGAAACTTAAGCAGAGAGCACTTTCACTGAAAAACCAGCCTCTACCTCAGAGCAAAGCCTGTCCAAGGAAGGAGATGACCTTTGTCCTTGGAAAGACCCACGGAGCACTCCTAGGCACATACCTACCCTGCTGAGTTGTTTATCTACAAATAACAAAAGAGAACTTCTGTGCCAGGTGTCCCTGACTCAATCAAGCTAGGTGGAGACCCATAGCCACCCCCTATCAGCCATCAATCAGCATGAGACAGAGAAATACCTGGGATGCCAGATGACCCTCCCAGGAGTTTATGGTGGTTGATAATGTGTTGGGAAACCTTGTAGTTCAGCAAGAACACCCCTCTTGGCTTAAACAAATCAGTTCAAATGAGTCCCTCTTTTGTACTAACCAATCACCCCTACCCAACTTTTTCCCACCAGTGAATGTGCTAGTCATGTTTTACAGTTGTTTTATGATTTTCCTGCGGTGTGTGATGATTTGCTAAGAGATGCTATGATGTATGTGAAGTCCTTGCCTTCCCCCAAAGAGTGTATAAAACTGCTGCAAATCCTGGGCTCGGGGCCTCTCAGAGTCACCAGTTACTGTGTGCATGCGGAGGATGGAGCTAGCACACAATAAATACCTCTTTGCTGCTTACATGGGTCTTGGTCTCTGGTGGTCTTTTTGGGGTCTCGAATTTGAGCATAACATTATGAGAGAAAGTGGGCTGTCTCAGAGCAGATAACAAAGGAAACAATGCTGTCTCCAAATTTATTACTGTTTGATGGAGAACTGGGGACCACCTTCTGTACTCCTTACCAATTAGGTGTTCAACTCCTCCTTCACATAGGGTGGTGGAGGTTTTGACCTTAATTGGTCCTTTCCAGAACTATCATTGTGGCCATTCTATTTAGGGAGGCTTCATCTACAAGTCAATCCCATGTTCATGTGGACGCTGAGGTCTATAGCTGCTTAGAAGTTACCTTAATATGCCTGCACTACTAAAGGAATTTTTTTCCCAAACAACTGTAGATACTTATAGCCATAATTCCTAGCTGTATACCAACATCAATGGGGCTGTCAAGAGTTCGGCCCATTAATGCTTTACTCTTGATGTGATTTGCAACTAGCTCCCTTGCTTCTTCCTATTTTCTCACAAAAATAATCACTATCCTTTGCTTTCTTATCTACTTTGGAAGTAGTTTAAAGAAGACTGTCAAGTAATTTAAAGAATACTTGGGACCCCTTGCCTGAATTTCAATCAATTGCTAGCTACTATTTAATACCATTATCATTATTCTTCCCTCTTCCTCCAAATTTACAAAATAAAAAAAAAATTAGTCAGCCTTTCATGCTTAGGAAACAAAGGTTTCAAATTGTCCCTTTCCAATTCTCTACCAAACTATTATTCTAAGTAAGTTAACTCTGTGCCCACTGATGTATATTATGAGCTATCATGTTTCTTGGTCTGAAGAAATGACAGTTACAGTTATTGTCTGTTATAATTGGTATAATATTTTGTTGTTGTGTTTCTGACCTTTCCTAGCATTCTAAGTATTTACATCTACTATTAGGTAAGCAAAACTCAGTGTAGATTGTTTATTCCTCTCAACATCCATTTGTAGCCTTCCAGAGATACCAGCATCAGTCTGATTCAGTATTCATACTTAGAGTCTTCCCCTTTGGAAATCTGCCAAATAATCATCTGTAGTCTCTTTTCTTGGCAAATAGAGCAGCTTTTATCTGTCATTTGTACTTTGCAGGGTTCCAGAGAAATCTGTCTTAATTCAGCCCATCTCTGCATTATTGTAGTCCCTCAATGTGCATGCAATCCATGAACCCTGATGGCTACCTATAGGGAGTATACAGAGATAGCCACTCCTTGATTCCATTAACCTTCTGATTCTAGAAAAGTGATTCTTTTTGATGGGCATCAATATGTCTTACTTTATCCTCAAATTCTCATGGCTATTTCCATAGAAACAGACCCCATATAGATATCTCTTTAAAAGGCTGGCTTTCCATTGTCCTTTTGTCTAACCATATAGCCAAGTTTTGGACACTGTCTAAGAGTCAGGAAAAATCTAAATATAGGAGCATTTACCATTGTTCAATTCTTCTATCACTTTTAGAAAAATAGCATGCAATTCACCCCCATTGAGACAATTTATTCTTACTTTCTTTAGAGTCTTTCACTAATCTTAATGTTTTGTCTTGAAACTGCCAAGCTAACTGCTTTGAACAACCAAGCAGTAATTTGTTTGTCAATCATAAGCTGTTTTTAGGGTGCTGTACAAGTAGAAATAGGTACTGGTAACACCTCAGGTGGTTCTAAAATCAGTCATAGAGAAAAAGAAATTCCCAGCCCACAGATATAGTATAAGCTTCCTTGCAATCTCCTCATAGTGTGCTTCTATATGCATCATTTCAATGTTATTACAGAACTGTTCCAGACATTGCCTTTTCCACTAGGGAGTTGGCCCAACATCACCTAACACATCATGAGTTCGTCAGGTTTTAAGATTGTCCTTCACTAGTAAGCATGGTTTAAATTAATGTCTAATAACAAGTTTGTAAATTCTCTCTCAGATGTAAATTCTCTTTTCCAATATCCCAATAGCTTGGTAATCAGAAATTCTAAAGGTACTTCCTCTTGAGCCAGCATAATATCTCCTTTAGGGAATGTTTTTGAATTTAATTGTTGGAGTTCAAACTCAACAAAATCTGGGTACAGTCAAGCATTAAGTTCTGACCTAGCATTCTTTTGGAATTTCATTTTGCTGATCTATTCACAATAACTTAGGGATTACATATTTTGTTTTTTGCTCATTAGTTTGCATTTCCTTATGCATCTAGCCTACCTATTCCCTGGGTCCAACTCTAAATTCATTGATAACTTTTATCTAGAGTAACAAATTACAGCCCAGCTGCTTTTCCATACCATGAATGTTCATGTGGCCACCCAGGAGTCAAGGGTTACTGTCGCGACCCCTTGCCCGCAAGGAAGACACAACTCAGGAATCTTCTTTCAGCAGTTTATTCAGGCCCTTGATATTTCTTCTAATTCCTAGTCGGATGCCCCTCCCAGCCTTAATAAAGCATCCCAAGCCCCAATGCGAAGCTGCCACGTGGAACTTTCTCACAGGGTGCTGAAAAACCATACACCAACTCTCCCAAACAAGGAGTTGTTTGTCACAGACCACAGTGGAGCCAGCGCCATCCTGCAATGGTGACCATAATCTGCAGAAGCGGCTCACCACAGTTCCCCCCTTCTGTTTTCTAAAAACAATACAGGCGAGAGTAGAGGTCCTATCCCACTGTGCAGAAGTGGCTGCATAGTATGGCTCAGTCCTAAGGAGGGCCCTTCCCCAGATCTGAAGCCATATCAGCCGACGCCTTTTTTCGTGGGGCGGGGCGTGGACATCAAACCCGCATGCAATAGGACATGCTCTCCTTGAGGTCCACTTCAAGGATCACTCAAGTGCAGTGCCTTGCCTCGCATCCTGTATCGTGACGAAGGTGGACGAAGGGGGACAGCTGAGGCTGAACTGTGGCTGTACACAACGACAAACGAGTTGACAGCACCCTGAAAGAAAGGCACGGACTTTAAGGCGATAGAGAAGCATCAGTGTGGAAACCCACCTGCGTGCAATGGCAGCGAGACCGGCAGAGTGCAAGGGCTTTCCAACACTAAGAGAATAACGAGGAAAGACATGCCGATCCCAGTGCAATGTTATAATAACTTGGGGTGCAACGACCATGTCAAAGATTTACTGTTTAAGATGCGCAAGCCAGACTTGAGGTGAATTGCCATTTTCTAAAGCTGCAAGAGCTTGGATGATCATAGCCTTATCGTGAGCATTGCGGGCGTTGAGGCGACAGAGAAACCACAAACAGAGAAACATACCGAAGCAACACATTGCACCAAAAATGTCTACCCCCACCCACTCTTTAAAAAAGGAAAAAGCAGAAGATATCCAATCGGTGAATTGACCCAAAGTCATGGGATCAACACGGGTGTTATTCAAGACAGCTATCTGGGTTAGTTGAGACTGGATCATGTCTTCCGCTCCCATGGACCAATTTCCGGCCAAATATTCGCCAATGATGCAGGAAGCATTCCTGGAATCATTAAATCTGACAGAGGTTATGCATAAATGTGCACGTTGGTCAACACAACCCAAAAGCACTAAGTCAGCCAATTCTTCTACCTGAGCTTGGAGTAAATCTATTCTTTGGTTGGCAGCTAAAATCCCTGACAAAATATGTTGATAAATTGTATTTTGGGATTCAAGTATGGTGGAAGTTTGTTGGACAACTTGATTAATGGTGGCAGCAGTTTGTACTTGATTGGCCATAGCCACTCTGGCCGTAACTGCTGCAGCAGCAGACACCGCCACGGCTGTCACTATAGCCGCTGTGATTCCAAAATATCTGCGGACTCTAAGTAGCTCAACAATAGGGAATTTATCAGGATCCGCAGTGACCGGGATTGGGACAAAAGTTGGAATTTTCATAACCACTGCTACAGTCCAGGAACCATTCCAACACTCAGATAAGAGACAGGTAGTATGAGAACAATCCAGCATCCCCAATGAGGTGGACTTAGCCAAAAGGAATAAGAAGGGGGATTGGGCACAGACCATTGCAGGAGGCAATGTGGCATTATACAACAGAGAGTTGAATGAAACAGATGTAAGTCTATTACCTCGTTCACTTTCCCTAACAGTACCAGAAACATTAGACAGCCAACTTTTGGCTCCTACCAACTGAGCCAGTGCAGAAATATCGGCTGAAGCCCCCTTTTCATTGGAAATCAGTCATTGAAACCAGGACCAATCTACTCCTGTAGAGGAGCTGGCACTATTGTTAAAGTTATAAACATACCTCTTAAGAGAGGGGGAAAGGGAGAAACCTTTAGCAACTTGATGTTTCTCCCAAGAATGATCCTGACAAGGTGTAAATGTTGGGGGGAAACCAAGATTAGGGGAACAGTAAGGAGAGGCCTTGAAATGAGTGGCATCATGAATACTACTAGAAGAAGGAGGCACTGGGATTAGTACCTCGGAGATAATAGCCAAGGTAGTTATGTTAAGAGCAGAGCTGCTGTTTGCGGGGGTCCCTGAGCCTGATTGCTTCCCCGAAGCTACCTTGCTCAATACAGCACTGATAATGCTCCCTGAGACCTGATTGGACCGTAATGGGTCCTCCCAGTTAGTCAAATTTTTGGTCTGAAGGATAATGCAAATAGCGTTTCTAAGGCTGAAACAAAAAACTCCTGTGAGATTAACTTGAGATTGATTAAAAATTTTCTCCATGTCCCCTCTAGGAGAGGCACAGGGAGCAGACATCTCACATGAGGTAGAAAAAGGAGTGGGGAGGACACTAGAATTACCATGAACCGGCATCGGCATTGGCCATGCCCGTGTCACTGCCCACCACCGCATTGGTGTCGCCTGTGCCATCGGCACCAGCACCAGAGCCAGAGCACTTAGCAGAATGAAGATCCTCATCACAGGATTGTTGTGGTATCTCTTGTTGCTGGTCAGTTGATGTCGAGACTCTTCTTGTCAAGCGTTCAGGGACCCACAACGGTTCCATACGATCCTGGGGAAAAACACATACAGATCCTCGTGCCCATGTCAGCACGGGGTCAGGGCCGTTCCATTGGCCCGTAAGAACATCCTTCCACTTAACATAGCCAATCACAGAGGGCTGAGGGGACACATGTCTATCGGCCGCAGAGTGACCATGAATATCCAAATTCAAAAAATTAATGGTAAAGAGAGCTAAGGACAGGCGTTCTTTAGGAGTGTGTTCAGCTCCTATTCCCCCTTTTTGTTTTTGTAAAGTTTTCTTTAAGGTGCGATGAGCACGCTCAACAATGCCTTGTCCTTGAGGATTGTAAGGCAAACCATGAGTAAGTTGCACTCCCATAGTAGAACAAAAAGCTGTAAATTGTCTGCCAGTATAAGCAGGTCCATTATCAGTCTTAAGGGATGCAGGTGCACCCCATACTGCCCATGCCTCTAAACAGTGAGTAATGACATTACGTGCCTTTTCTCCCGATAAAGCAGAAGCATGGATAATTCCAGAGCATGTATCAATGGAAACATGCACATACTTAAGGTTACCAAAATCAGGTATATGTGTCACATCCATTTGCCAAACAACCAATGGCTTCAATCCCCGTGGGTTTACTCCATAATTAGGGGGATGAAGAAATGTGACACAATGGGGACATTGCAATACTATCTGCCGAGCATCCGCTCTTGAAATGGAAAAACGCCTGCGCAGCGTTAATGCATTAACATGGAAGTTTTGGTGAAACAACTTAGCCCCCTCTAAGGAGGAAGCCAAGCATATCAATTGACCTCTAGTGGCTAAGTCTGCACAGGCATTACCCTGGGATAACGGACCAGGAAGAGAGGTGTGAGCCCTGATGTGCATTGGATAAAAAGAAGCAGTGCGGTTAGAGATAAGCTGTTGAAGCTGAGTAAAGTAAGCAGACACATTGTGGGCATCACTAATAGCTCCCATGGCATCCAGGACTTTTAGTGCTTATACCACATAGCTGGAGTCCGAAATAAGATTAAAAGGAAAAGAGCACTGTTTAAAAACTTCAATAACAATTTGTAGTTCTACCCATTGTGGATTTCCAGGAGCAAATTGATGCTGGATAGGGGGAGAGTCATTAATTACATAGGTTCCCATTCCAGACTTGGAACCATCAGTAAAAATGTTAACAGCCCCCGGAATTGGACTGGATGAAGTTACCTTAGGGAAAATGATGGGATGTTCTTTAACAAAATGGAGTAATGGATGAGAAGGGTAGTGATTATCAATACCCCCTTGAAACGAGCAACACAGAATAGCCCAGTTGTCTAGAGTAGCACATAAAACATTAAGTTGAGCTTTAGTGTAGGGTATGATAAGAGAAGAAGGTGATTGGCCGAAAAATTGAATGCTTTGTTGAATCCCTTTAAGTGCCAACGCTGCAACAGCATCAGGATAATATTCTAAGGATTTTCCTGGGGATACATGTGGGTGGATCCATAGTAAAGGCCCATCTTGCCACAGTACCCCAGTAGGCTGCCGCATAGTGGCAAGCACACATAACTGGAAAGGTTTATCACTCTGGAGCCTGCATAGAGTGGCATGCTGTATAGCTTGTTCTACTTTTATAAGGGCCGCTCTAGCCTCAGTAGTGAGGCTACGAGGGGAAGCAAGATCTGGATCACCCTTAAGAGTAGCATACAAAGGCTGGAGCACAATATTAGGAATATGTAAATATCCTCTTATCCAATTAATATCTCCCAGCAATTTTTGAAAGTCATTTAGAGTTTGGAAATCTTGAGTCCTGATGGTAATTTTTTGCGGTTTTAATTTGTCATACCCAATTGTCACTCCCAAATACCTGATAGAATCCCCTGTTTGAACCTTTTCAGGTGCGATGTGCAGTCCATGTTGAGCCAACAGCATCACGAGTTCTTTATAAGCCTCATTAACTGTCTGTTCTAATTTTGCAGCCAATAACACATCATCCATATAATGAATGATCTTGGTGGAGGAATACTTATGTCTGAGAGGTGCGAGTGCCTTCCCCACATACATCTGGCACATCGTGGGACTATTAGCCATCCCCTGTGGCAACACCACCCACTCAAACCTTTGATCTGGTTCCTCGTGATTACATGAGGGAAGGGTGAAAGCAAAACGTTGTGAGTCTTTAGGATGCAAAGGAATGGAAAAGAAACAGTCTTTAATGTCAATAACAATTATATGCCAGCCTTGAGGAACAGAGGAGAGCAGAGGCAGCCCTCTTTGAATGGGCCCCATAAGTTGCATCTGAGCATTAACTGCCCGTAGATCATGCAGTAGGCGCCACTTCCCTGATTTTTTCTTAATGACAAATATGGGAGTATTCCATGGAGAAGTAGAAGGTTGGATGTGACCCAAGTCAAGTTGTTCTTTGACTAGATCATGGGCTGCTGCCAGTTTAGCCGAGGGAAGAGGCCACTGAGGCACCCAAACAGGCTCCTCGGTGAGCCATGTTATGGGTATTTGAGCCCCAGTGGCCCCTAGGAAAAACCCAGACCAAACCTGTTAAGCTTTTGATGACCTTGCACAGGATGCTTACGCCCCTGTAGGTGCCTATTAGGGTCCCCAAAAATCTTTCCAGCGGCATCCACCATCCTTGCTACAAAATCTGAAAAGGGTTCTGTGGGGCCCTGCAGAATCTTAGTCAAGTTACCAGACACCTCTCCTCTATTTGGAAGTGACTTCCATGCCCGAATGCAAATGTTGTTAATTTGATCATATGTCTCAGGAGGGAATCCTGTCTGTTGATTAGCAAATCTGCCTTGTCCCAAAAGCATATCCTTGTCCCAATGGGGGTGTCCCGCCGCATAGTTTTGGGCGGCCTGCTCTACAGCGCCCTCTAGCACAAAGGCTCTCCAGTCCAAATATTTACCTGGAGAGACACAAGCCCGAACAAGGCTAGCCCAATCAGAGGGAGTCATACAGTATCTAGACAGATTCTCCACCTGAGTTAGTGTGAAGGCGGCATCCACCCCATAAGTACGCACAGACTCCGCCAGGGTCTTCACAATTTTGAAATCTAAGGGCTCATGGAATCTTCCGCTATTGTCATCCTGGAAAACTGGATAAGCAAGACCCATCTCAGCGTTAACAGCCCTCCATGTTTGGGCATGGAAAGCTCTCCTCAAAACACCCCCACCGTACGGCGGCAGATCCGGAGGATCATTTTTCTTGAGCTCCTATTTATTTTTGTTCCCTTCTCCTATAGTTAGACTCCCTAGCTGACGAGACAGTCTCCCGAGCTCCTCTTCCTCATCCTCCTCCTCTTCTGACCCACTTTTGCATGGGAGTGTGTGCAGCGTACTGAGATCTGGATACAAGCATTTCCTCTCCCGTTTCTCGCTCCGCACACTCCCTTCCTCCTGAAATACCTCACTTCGTGCCAGAGACAATCGCTTCCTCCCCTGTTTCTCGCTCCGCACACTCCCACCCTCCTGAAATACCTCACTGCCTGCCGTTTCTGATCTTTCCTCATGTAATTGCTCTAAAACTTCTTGTCCTTTAGTAAGTGCTTCCTGACATCTGCCATCTGCGAGGCAACTACGGATAATCTTCCAAAGGGGTATCACCCCACCCTCTAATATGCCCTGCTCAGAAGCAAAGTCAAGATCTGTGCCTAACTTATCCCAGCTAGGTATAGTAAGGCTGCCCGAGAACGCAAACCACGGTGCAGCAATATCTGTCTTCTGTAAAAATCTCTGTAAAGTACTATGTTTCACTTCTAGGCCCTTGGAACGTAACAGGTCATCTAGGGCCAGGAGAAGCGGACTTGAAGATACGGCACCCATGACACAAAAAAAGACGCACAAAAAACAAAAGTGAAAGTAAGAGCGAAAGTACACAGTGCAGCTGCAATAAGATGTAATGCTCTCTCTGGCTTTACAGAGGAGCTGCCGCTTTGATCGCGGGTCCCGCTTACCTGGGACTAACCCCTGCTTTGATCACGGATCCCACTTACCTGGGACTAACCCCCGCTTTGATCGCGGATCCCACTTACCTGGGACTAACCGGTGCACCACCCCTGACTGCTGAAAGTTCTGGTTCCCGGATTTTCAGCACCACTTGTCGCGACCCCTTGCCCGCAAGAAAGACGCATCTCAGGAATCTTCTTTCAGCAGTTTATTCAGGCCCTTGATATTTCTTCTAATTCCTAGTCGGATGCCCCTCCCAGCCTTAATAAAGCATCCCAAGCCCCAATGCGAAGCTGCCACGTGGAACTTTCTCACAGGGTGCTGAAAAACCATGCACCAACTCTCCCAAACAAGGAGTTGTTTGTCACAGACCACAGTGGAGCCAGCGCCATCCTGCAATGGTGACCATAATCTGCAGAAGCGGCTCACCACAGGTTACTTTTTCCTTACCCTTTCCTTGCTTCCCTTCCCAAACCATATGTTTTTGTGAGCCATGGATGCTCTAGCAAAATCTAAATTCTGATAAAACAAATTTTCTATCTCATGTTCTTTCAACACTAAATACATAGGGTTTTCTCTGCATCAACAACAAATTCTCCAATTCTCCAGATACCAGCTGGGTATACATACATTTGAATTCATTTCTGACATTATCTATCTGGAGTTAGCATCACATACAACAAGACTCAGTTTCAGAAGACTGTCCTTGCTTTAGATGACAACTGAAAATCTAGGCCTCTCATACTTCTGCTTGATGGGCTCTGTGTTGAGAAATGCTATTCCCTTCTCCTTTGGTTCAGTAATGAATACCCCATTCCTAGAACTCTAATTTTTTTTTTTCACTTTAGAAAAAGAAGACTTTAGAAAGATACTGACTTCTCTTCCAGGTTATTCATCTTCATCCTTAACACAGACAACTTAACTTACAATTTGGCAGGGACATGTCTGCAATGGGTAGGGCAAGGGAGAGGAAGCAAGCAGTTGAATGATTGCATCCTTATGGAAAATGTTGGTGGATGTTGGTTTTCCAGTTAGTGTAGACAGAGCAGTAAACTTCCTGTGGATCCAGGATGCAAGTGTTAATTTAATAATTGTATTGTAGGAGTATGCATATTTCATATAGATTATGTTTTGTGACAAACAAGAAAATAGTCATTGTTTAATGCTTTCTCATCAGCATCAAGATAATATGTCATTCATTCAAAATATATTAATATATGCAAAACCTGTGTTTGGGAGTAATGATTTAGAGATGCTAAGGGGGTATTTTATCTAAAAGCTGGAAATTTGAAGAGACTATTATTAACTGAAGTTAGAGAAGTTGTTGTGTTTTTGTGGATCAAAGTGATGTATTTGGATTTCACTACAAGAGCAATGGACAAACATCCTAGCAGTTTAAGCAAGAGAAACCATCTGTCTCTGCCCCTGGGATTCTCCTCTGTGTCTAAATCCCTCTTTTCCCACTTATCTCTCTCTTTACCCATGTGCTCTTAATCTGTCTCTGTGTTTCTTTTCTGTCTCTTTATTCTATACCCCTCTGTTAGTTTTCATTGCTGTTATTGTGGCAGTATCTCTGTCTCCCTCTGATTTTAGTCTAATGCTGAACCTTCCTATCACTTTGAAAAAATAAAGAAAGATAGAAGCATAAATCTGAAGCATTATCATTTGTCACTTTCTTTACATTGGGTCCTGCTTTTACCCTTATGTCTCTGCATATCAATGAGCATATATTCCAGTCTCAGAAAGTAAGAGAACAAAGTGGGCAGAATTATGAGCCCCTTAACACACTCTCCTCAAACATGCTCAGCCTTTCCAAAGAGATTGAGCATCAGAGTTTATATGAAATCTCATCAAAATGAGCAAGTTTATAAAACAAGAAGTGTTCCTCATGATTTGGTATCCACATCTATATTGAGGAAGAGCTCAGCTAAGCTGCAGTATTCCAATTCCTACCACTGTTAGAATAGTTCTACACACAACATTCAGCACTACAGTTATCACTGTGAACATCAAAGTCCTAGAGTGACTATTACTATTTTAGGGAGGTTTCAATGTATTTATTGGTTTTTAATACTTTGAAACTGATACCATATGTTCAGTATATGTAGTATCACAGATTCCTTCAGTTGCACAAAACATAAATCACTTCTGGCCATTTTAAGAAAAATAAATTGGCAAACCTCACACAGTAGGACCTACACTGCAGTGAAAAGAATCAGTGTAGGCCTGGCCATCTTAGTCTAGAAATAATGGAGAATCTTTCAGACATTCCTATCTGTTGAAGATTCAAAACTTTGTAAATACTGATGTGTCCAACTTGGATCACATGGTTGGCCCAACATCAATATCCTGATTGAGTGCTCACCAGAACTAGATGGGATGGGAGAGAGCCATTCTAATAAAATAATCTTAGGTAGATGAAGACAAGATATGGCAGCTCCTCCCATTCTAACTCACAGTCAACTGAGTATTTGATTTGTTATAGTCTTCTATGCCCTTACTCTGCCAGGAGATAGAAAGTTTTCGTATGAGTAACATAAAGAAAAAGATTAACTTATAGCATGACTATAAACCCTTGATATTTGAAGACTTTTCAAATTTTCCTAAATTCTTTAGGAGTTGTAACATTTTGAAATCCAATATGTTAAGGATAATAAAAATTAAAGTCTTCACTTTGCTACCTGAGCTCTGACCAAACACAAGAAGGGATACGTTGCTAAGGAAAGAACTTTATTAGACCTTTTGAAAATAGTATGCCCTCTGTGTTCAGAAGAAATGCTTACCTTAAGAGAATATTGACCATTAAGAAGGGTAGGCATGTGAATTCTGTAAAATTACAAAAACAAATCAAATAGGAATTCTATTTCCCCTTTGCTTTCCCCTTCCTCCTTCCCTCTCTTCCTTCCTCCCTCCCTTCCTTTCTTCCTTCTTCCTTCCTATATTTTTTCATTCATCTTTCTTTTCTAGCTTTTTCCTCCTCCATTCATTAACCTTGAACAGCTAACAAATTTCAAGGCTTTGAAAATGATACTATTTCAATGGTAATTGGCATAAAAGAGCCATGAAAACTTGGAGCAAGCCCCAATTGTGATTGTAGGTTAAAGTAGAAAACTGTAATTAGCCAAAACCACAAGGGTATGTACTCAACTTCCTCTTTCCTATAAAATCTTTGATTCTGACTTTACCTCAGTAGTATAAATCCTGATGTTCATCAGCAGAATAAAACCTTTAACTTTTATTCATATGAATTGTATCATTTTCTTTTGACCATCTTTAACTCTCAATGTTCCCCAAATAGCACAGGTATAAATACAACAATTTTCTCTGTCTTCGGGGTTGCTAGGATGGACAGAGTTCCTGATGTGACAGGGCAGATCTAATAGAAATAGGCAGAAAGGAGACCAACAGGGAAGGAGATGGGGACAATAACTTTAAATTCCAAAACTCCATGAATGCCCTCACCTTCACACTCAGGCCTGAATTCTTAAAAAGTTCTGATAAATTCTAAGAATACTATAAATCTGGTTAATTAGTGCCTGTACTTAGTTTACAGAGCATATGTTTAGACTGATTTTAAAAAACTTAGGTAGAAATAGTGTTAGAGATCCATAATATAGATACAGTTTAAATTCCATATATATGGCATTTAAACTGTATGTATGTATGAATATATATAATCAAGCTGAAGAGTCTGAGAACAAGATCAACATGGCCCACTCTGCTCAACAATTAATTAAAGGAATCAGACTCATTAGGCTGATGACACCTCTAATATTTCTTTTGTTCACATTTAAAGGTTTCCTTTAAAAGAAGCCCCAAACACATCTCACCATAAAGCTCCGAAACTCCTTCTCCTTTTGAATATATCTTGCTCTATTGTTTGCTGTCCTGGATAAACCTGCTTAGTCTCATTTACTAAATAAGTGTATACTAGTCCCTCTCTTGATGCTCACTGAAATTTCTTTTTGTGGCATAATCAAAAACTTCTCAGAGGCCAGACACAGTGGATCACTTTTGTAATCCCAGCATCTTGGAAGGCTGAGGCAAATTTAAAGCAAGCCTCAGCAACTTAAGACCCTAAGCAATGTAGCAAGACCCTTTCTCTAAATAAAATATAAAAAAAGGGTTGGGACTGTGGCTCAGTGGTTGAGCGCCCCTGAATTCAATTCCCAGTACAAAAACAAAACAACAAAAAAAAAAGAACAATCCTATCAGGGCTGAGTTGAGACTACCTTCTCTTTTCTAGGAACTTCAACTGGTGTTTTTTTTTATGTTGTTGTTGTTTGTTTGCTTGTGTATTTGGGGGGAGTTTTATTTATATTTTTTGTTTTGATTGTTTTTATCAAAAGCAGCTTTGTACATTTCTACCGTATGTGTGCTATGACATGAAAATGCAGTTGATGGCTAATATAATTATAAGGATTCAATTACTAGAAGATAAATTCAAGTAATCCAATGTCAAATAGTTAAAGCCAAAAAAACTTTAAAACCATACCAAATGACTGAAAAGGAACTTTCCAGAACAACAATGTGCACTTCGGATGAAAATATCCATTGTTGGAAAACCCTAAAATTGCTTACATGAAGTTAAGGATTAAGCAAATTCATTAAACAGAAATAATATTTGAACATTTGAAATAACCTCTAAATGATGAGAGAAACCAGAACAAATTTCACCAAGCAAATGTAATGATGAATTTTGTTGCTGTACTTGGAGAACAGGTGCAGATGCATTAGAGTAGGTATAATGAATAAATCAGAATATGAGGGCTCAGTTGTAGAGTCCTTTCCTTGAATGCATAGGCCCTGGGTTCAATCCCTATCATCACAAAAAGAAGAAGAAGAAGAAGAAGGAGGAGGAGGAGGAGGAGGAGGAGGAGGAGGAGGAGGAGGAGGAGGAGGAGAAGAAAAACAGCATATGAATAATGCTTTGAAAAAACTTCAGGAGATAACATAAAATGGTCTAAATTATTTAAGGAAAATAACACTTCTCTCATTTTCCTTAGATGATTTGCTCAATCATTAAAATCTTGCAGAATAAATCAAGCATCTTTGCAATCAGCTAGTGCACAGAATGAAAGTTATTCTCAATGACTTCAGGACTAATGCATATCTAGAAAACAAAATAAAACCTCAAAAGATTCTTTGTATGTTTTCTGTCTTTACCTCTCCCAAGTATAATATCAATACTTTTTATCCTTGCTTAGGCTCTGCTTTTGAAAGAACATGAACTAAGAAACTCTCTCAGGTTTTATTTCAAAAAATGAGAAAGACATTTGTGTGTGTGTGTGTGTGTGTGTGTGTGTATTTTCCTCTATTATCACAAGGCTCTAATTATTCAAAAGCTTTTCTCTCTTTCTCCTTCTCCCTGAAGTGTATCCACCAACTTTTGACCTCCTAGTTAATAGACTGCTCCCAAAATAATAATTTGTATATGTAATAGCTCTGACTGATGACTTTAGTTTTGGATTCTGTGGTTCTATATTCTGAATCTCAGGAACCAAATTCTGTAAAATAGCAAACCCAGAATTAGTTGTTTATACATGGAATACATTTTTTAGTTTATAAAGAAATAATTTTATCATACTAAAGCATAAACAGAACAGATATTGTTATTTTATAAGTGGTCTATTGTGGTTGGATCATATGGCACAAGGATTTTTATGATAGAAAAACCATCATTGTTTTAAATAGTAGGAGGATTTGCCAAGAGAAGGAAATTTGGAGAAATTTCACCAGTGAAGCTGAAGAAGTATGGAACTAGGCAGAGGAGGCTGAAGGTAATGGTGAAGAATTTACGGAGTGTATCCTGGTCTTTTGGCACCATCTACCGTTGATTCTAAGTAAAAACAGAGAATGAAGAAAAAACATTCAGAAATAATGGAGTGTGAGTGTTTTCCTGGTTGCATCTTGGGGTTTCACAACAGAACAAAATGGTCCATGTAGTTAGGAAAACCCTAGCTCATATCACCTTAGAGCCAACTCTCTAGATGTCAAATCCTAACCTAACCTTAGAAATAGCCACTTTGCTTTTCATTTTGTCTCACTCAAGTTCTTCCAACTTGTATCATTCCTACCCTACTAGTCCCAGATACTGGATTACCAAACATCTCCAAACACCCAACCAGAAGATAAACTCTGTGGCTACAGAGGCCCCCATATCCCTCAAACTCATTACATCCATTTCATGTGTGGCATGTCTGTTCATCATGCCTGTCTTTTCATCATGCCTGTCTGTTCATTTTATTTAACTTTTTCCTGTTGCTAAGATTGCAGTGCAAATCTACTATTGAACTTTATGTCTCTGTGGATTTTCCTCTCTAGACACTTCATATGAACTGAATTAATTGTGTGGTGTGGTCTTCTATGCCTGGCTTTTTAAAAAAAGTTTATTTTGTTGTTGTGCTAACTAGTTATACATGACAGTAGAATGCATTTTGAAATCATACACATGAAGTATAACTTCTTATATTCTGGTTATACATGATGTAGTGGTACATCAGTCGTGTAGTCATATATGCACATAGGGTAATAATGTCTAGTTCATTCTATTGTCATCCCTATCCCCATAACCTTTCCCCTTCCTTTACTCTCCTCTGTCTAATCCAAAGTACTTCTATTCTTCCCTAGAACTGCCCCCCCACCACCATTGTGAATTAGCAATCAAATATCATGAAAAAACATTCAACCTTTGGGTCCTTGGGATGGGTTTATGTCGCTTAGCATGCTATACCCCAGTTCCACCCATTTACAAGCAAATTTCATCCTTCTTTAAGACTAAGTAATATTTCATTGTGTATATATATACCACAATTCTTTATCCATTCATCTGTTGAAGGGAACCTAGGTTGATTCCATAGTTTACCTATTGTGAATTGAGGTGTTTATAAACATCCACGTGGCTGTGTCACTGGAGGTATGCTGATTTTAAGTCCTTTAGGTATATACTGAGGAGTGGGATAGCTTGATCAAATGGTGGTTCCATTCCAAGTTTTCTGAGGAATATCCATATTGCTTTCATAGTGGTTGCACACCAATTTGCAGTCCCACAAGCAAAGTTTTTATAAAACTTTTTCCTACATTCTCATCAACATTTATTGGTGTTTGTATTCTTGATAGTTGCCATTCTGACTGGAGTGAGATGGAATCTCAGTGTAGTTTTGATTTGCATTTCCCTAATTACTAGAAATGTTGAACATTTTTTATATACATGTTAATTGATTGTATTTCTTCTTCTTTGAAGTGTCTTTTCAGTTCCTAAACCCATTTAATGATTGGATTTTTTGTGGGGTTTTTTTGTTATGTTTTTTGAGTTCTTTATATATCCTGGAGACTAATGCTCTATCTGAGGTGCAGGTGGCAAATATTTTCTCCCATTCTGTCGTCTCTTTCTCTATTGGTTCCTTTGCTGAGAAGGATTTTAGCTTGATTCTATCTCATTTACTGATCTTGATTTTACTTTTTCTGCTTTAGGAGTCTTGTTAAGAAAGTCAGTTCCTAAGCCAACATGGAAAAGACTTGGGCCTGCTCTTTCTTCTATTAGGTGCAGGGTTCCTATTCTAGTGCCCACATCTTTGATCCACTTTAAGTTGATTTTTGTGTAGGGTAAAAAATAGGGGTTTAATTTCATTTTGCTACATATGGATTTCCAGTTTCCCCAGCACCATTTGTTGAAGAGACCATCTTTTCTCCAATGCATGTTTTTGTCACATTTGTCTAACATGAGATAACTATATTTATGTGAGTTTGTCTTCGTGTCTTCTATTCTGTACCATTGGTCTCTGTATCTGTTTGGTGCCAATACCATGCCATTTTTGTTACTATGTATGCCTGGGTTTTTGACATATAATAAAACTTCCAAGTTCATTCAGGCTATAGCATGTATGAGTTTTTCATTCCTTTCCTTGCTGAATAATGTTCTTCAAAACAAAGAGAGTTTAATACCTGCCACTTAACAAACATCAATTCTTCTAATGCTGCTCATAAATTAAGATTCTTTGAACTGAAACCTGTCTATGGGTATCTTTTTCTTGGCCTGTTCATATTTTTTTTTTTTGGTGTATCATCATACTTAAAGTCAGGAAAATTGGCAAAGATACAGATTTCTGGTTTTTTTCCTGGAAAGTCAGAAATTCATGTAATTCTAGTCTATTCAGCAGACTAGACTAGTCTAGATGCTCTATAAAAGTCCTCTTTCTTTTCAAATTGGGAAACAGGATTTTCCAAGAAGCGGGGTTTTATGTTTGGGATCTCTTATTTAGAGAAATAAAGGAAACAGTAAAGGAAACAATTAAAAGTCTGAAGAGAAAACTTACAAAATGAGAGAAAATCTTTCCAGCTACTTTTATGACTGGGAATTAACATCCAAAGTACATAAAGAACTCAAAAAAAAAAACTAAATAAATAAATAAACAAAGTAATAAATAATTAATTCAGGCAATAATAAATGATCAAATAATCTAAACAGACTTTCTCAAAAAGAAAAAAAAGAAAAATATATGAAAAAATGTTCAATATCCTTAGCAATCATGGAAAAACATATAGAAACTACATCAGGATTTTATTTGACTCTAGTTAGAATGGCCATCACAAAGAATACAAGGAACAATTAATGATGGTAAGGATGTGGGAAAAAAAGTATATTCATACATTGTTAGTGGTACAACCACTTTGTAAATAAATATGGAGATTCTTCTAAAGACTAAGAATGAAACTGCCATATGTACTAGCTATCCCTCTTTTAGTACTTATCCAAAACACCTAAAATTGGTATAATGTAGTGGCACATACATACTAATGTTTACATCAGTTCAATTAACAATAGGCAAGTTATGGATCCAGCTCAGGTGCCCATCAACAGATGAGTAAATAAAGAAAATGTGGTACATATATACATATGAGTTTTATTCAGTTGTAAATAAGAATTAAATTATGTCATTTGTTGGTAAATGGATAAATTGGAGGATATCATGCTAAGTGACATAAATCAGGTTCTTAAATTGAAGGGTCAAATGTTTTCTCTCATACATAGAAACTAGACCAAAAGAAGGGACAAAGTGGGGAACCCATGAAAATAAAAGGGACAGTGGAACAGAAGAAAGGGATTGAGTGGGAGAGAGGAGGGATAGGCAAAGAGGAATGGTGAAATGAAATAGACAAAACTATGCTATGAAAATATATGAATTTTGAATATATGAACAGTTGATTTCAGTTAATATATAAACAGTTCATTTCACTTTATGTATATCTATAAAGCACTAACTTTTTAAAAAATAATATATAAGTAAATAGAAGGAAGACCCACACAGTAGAAAAAGGGGAATGGGGGGCGGGGGGTGAGAAAGTGAGGAAAAGGGAAGGTATTGGGAACTAAAGTAGAGCAAATTCTATTCCATGTTGTTTGTATGATTATGTAAAAATGAACCCAATATTATGTATAAACTATAACGGGCTTATACAGATTCTGTATGTATTACTGTAATGCACTAATAAAAATACAAAAATAGAAAAGTGAACGTGATATATACACAGATATATTTATATGTATGTAGATGTATCTGTGTGCGTGTATATATAGATAAAACAATGAAGATTTACTCAACCACAATGAGGAACAAAATTGTCACTTTCTAGTAAGTGTATTAATAATATAAAAAGAAAATAAATGCAATAAAAATATAGCATGTATCATATAAATATATCTATTGATATTTATGTGATATATATGATATGTATCTATATCAATACACACACACAATAAATTTTTACTCAGCCACCAAGAAGAAATAAATTCATTTTCTAGTAAATAAATGGAACTGGGGAACACCAGGCTAAGTGAAATAAGCCAGACTCAGAAAGTCAAGGTTTAAATATTTTCTCTCACTAGAGAGAGAGAGAAAGAGCAAGAGAAATTTAAAAATGGGACGAAATCTCAAAAAAATAGAAAAGAGACTAATAGAGTGGAATCAAGAGAGAGGGAGGCTAGGAGGGGATAGGAAAGAAATACTGGGGAATTAAATTTATTACTATACTATGTCCATGTACAAATACACCACAGTAGATTCCAGATATATATAATGACAATGCATAGATTAAAGTAACAAAAATAGAAGGAGATCAGTAGAGTATAGTAAGTTGACCAGGGAGAGGGAGAAGAGGAGGAAAAGGGAAGGTACTGGGGAATGTTATTGATCAAATTATGTTGTATACATGTAAAAATATTGCATAATGAATACCAGTATCATTTATAATTATAGTGTCCCAATAAAAATAAATTTTAAAATACACAGAAAATATAGATATGCTTTAAAAAAACTAGAAAATATAATTAATATGATTCTTGGAAATTACTCATTTTAGTTTCAAAACCTTGTCTTAAACAAATAAAAAAAGACAGTAGAGTCTCTCCTAAATTAACAAATACTCTTTGTGTTTTAAATTTTAGTTTGTGTAAACTTTAATAGTAGTTATATATTATTAAATTTACTTTCCCCTTAATGTTTTTCTCATAAAAAATCATTTTTTCTTATTTCAAAAATAGGATCTTTAAGATAAAATATCAGCTTTCTTATCTCAAATGTTTTGTACTTTTTAATTAAAGCATAACATTTTTTCCATAAATTGCTAAGAAAATTGTTCAAAGGATCAAAATGTATTTTTATTACATTTCCCTCCACTTTCCAAGTGAAAGTTAGCACACAACTTATCCTTTATTTCATTGGATATTTGGTTTATTTGCCTGATAGGTTTTATATTCTAACATTTTTTAAAAAGAAAAATGGAAGTGTATGTTGAAAATGTTGAATCAGATTATATTTCTGTCTATTGCTCTTCAGTTTTGGGGTAGTCTATCCCTACTTTCAAAGAAATAATGAACTCTTGTGTTTGCCCTTGCTCAGTCTCTCTCTATGACTGGGGAAAATTCTGAAGAATTCTGAATAAAAGACTCAGATTTAAAGTTGAGAGAAAAAGCAAGAGTGCTTTTCATTTAAGCAGTTATTTACAAGAGGGAAGGGTGTGACCCAAGGGATCTCATTATAAAGTTGAATGAAACTACTGGTGTTTATGATCTTACCTTCTTCCTATCCCAAGGGATTCTTTCACTTTGGATTTTAACTTCTCCCAATCCTATTTGAAGCTATTCAAAAGTTTCAAATGAATTTTTTAGTAGCTCATAGAGCAAAATTACCTTCAGAGATTTTTCTCCTTGGGGAGGAAGAAAATTAAATAATTGTTCACAGTAAAGCAGTTAAAACTTATCTCTATGTCTTCCTTTTATTTCCAGGTACCAGGAAATCATCAATGTAGCATTGAAAGGACTGGGACCAGCACCTAATACCCCTTTCTCTGGCAGGGGTCAATTATTTAAGTTGATTAAACCATCCTCTGGGAAAGACTTCAGGGAAGAATACAGAATGTGATTTTGCTACATGTCATGGTCCTTTCTTGAAGGGATTACTCCCCCACCACCTGCACCAGCCTTCAATCAAAGAATATGGTTCTGGGAGCTGGGTGAAATCTGGAAACCGGTTTAGACAACCTGCATCCCTACTATGTTCATTCCCATTATGTTTCTGCCCCTAGACCTAGAGTTTTTGTGTATGTTCCAACTAACATCTTAGTCTTAATACATTGGGCTGCTATAAAAAAATATGAGCTGGATAACTTATAAACAGCAGATATTTATTTCTCAGAATTCTAGAGGCTAAGAAATTCAACATCCAGATACCAGCAGATTTGGTGTTTGATGGGGGGCCCCTTTCTGATTCATAGATGGTGTCTTATCACTATGTAGAAGGAACAAAGCATCACTCTGGGGTCTCTTTTAAAAAGTTGCTATTCAACAAATCAGGGTTCTTCTCTTATGATTTAATCACCTTTCAAAGATGATTAATAACATCACAATACTATCACCTCCTAATTTCATCACATTGGTGATTAGATTTCAGCAAAGGAATTTGGAAAGTACACACACATTCACACTATAGCACTAGATTCCTCAAATGTTTTATTTTTAAGGACTTTGTGATAAATTATAAATTACTAAAGGTCCTTATAGGTCAAAGCATCATAGTCAAAATGAATAATTATAGTACCCATTTACACCCTCTCTATAATAGTAAATACTACTTCTTGGAATCTACTTTTTTAGATATTCTTAAGGTCATATAATCTAATTCTATTGCTACATTCCCCACCATGATCTCTTATCCAAAAAAGTCAGATACAATAGAGTATTTCAAGGATAATGATGACCTTCTTACCAACTCATTTTAATGCCTTAGTGACGAAAATATCCCCAAGCTTACTAGAGGGTCAGCTTAGATAGTGGCTGAAGATAATGCATCAGATAAATTCCAATTTTCTATCTTCCTAACCTACTGATTATTCTATACAGAGATAAGAAATTCCAGTTTTCCAAAGTCATTGACTACAGACCAACAAGGAGTTCCAGCTTTAGTTAGCTAATGTAAAAGAATATTACTTTCAGGAACTTGAGCCAATTCATTGTATCCTGTGCTGTGGGTGATACTACCCATGTCATTAAACTCAGATCATTCACATTTTATATTTTATATTCCCTAACAAACACTCCCATACATCCTCTTAATGTCTTCATAAAAATTGTAAGAAACTGAACTCCCTTTGAAATAATAGATAATGTTCTCACAGAGGAGTATTTATTAGTGTGTGATGATATCTCTTTGTAATTTTCCCTGATTATTAAAATTTAGCACATTTTAATGTATTGATAATTTGAATACAGTTATTTGTGAAGACATTATTCTATCATGTTGTTTATCTTTTGTCTTATCAAGGATTAGAAATTCTTTATATATTCTGAATAGGAGTCATTTCACACAGAGGCACATGTACACACACACACATTGCCTCTTTTAATGAACCTTTTGGTATACAGACATTTTAAATTTTAATATGATCGATATAATCAACTTCTATTATGGTTAATATTTTTGTCTGATTTAAATGATCTTTTCCTATTCAAAATTCTTGAGGAAAACTATTAATGCCATATATATATAAATATATATAAATAAGTATATATATGTTTATTTCAAATTTGTGTCTAGAATCAATTTGAAATTATTGTATATGAGGTTTAAATATTGTTTTTCCATACGGCTATCAATTTGATCTGGAACAATCCAAGGAAATACTAATCTTTCCCTATTACACTGAAGTCTCTCCATTTGCCATAATTTGGTTGACTATATATGTTTGAGTCCACACACTGCATTCTTACTTTGTTCAGTTTGTTATCCTTCCCATTAAATATAATGCTTATTGAAATTAGTCATCATTACAGTATGAAAATTTGTTTCTTTTTCAAGTTTTTTAACAATATTTGTTTTCTCATAATTGACTGTAGAAATCCATTTCTGAATCTGTTGAGATTATCATATTTTTCACTTTTATTCTGTCAATATTGGAGTACATTCCCTTGATAAAGATGTGTTATCCTTTCTTTATTTATGGATTTGGTTTGTTAATATTTTATTAAAGATATTTAAATCTGCATTTACTATAAATATAAGTAAGCATTTTTTTATCCTGTTAATGTTGAAAGTTTATTTAATTATGACCTCCTAAAAATAAGTACTATGTAAGTAATGCTTACTTACCATCAAGTTATAAAAATATTAATGAAGTTTATGATTGAACATAATTTTTTCTCATTTTATTTTATTTTAGTATTATTTTTTAATAGCTACACATGACATTACAATGATCTTGGAAATTCATACATTTGAATCATTGGGGTATAATTTCTCATTTTTCTGATTGTACAGATTGCAGAATCACACTGGTCATAGAGTCAGCTATATACATACAGAAATCATAATGTCTATTCTCTTCTGCTGCACTTCCTAACCCCCCACTCCTCCCCTCCCCTCCCATCTAATGTGACACAATTTTTTTTCTTTTTCTCATCACAACATCATACATGTATTCTGTATAATGATGAGGGTCTCCTACCATCAAGTTATAAAAAATATTAATGAAATTTATGATTGAACATAAAATTTTGAAACTAAGGATGATTTGTTAGTATTGTAACATCAACTTCCAAATCTAATTTATTCCTATATTTTATTTTAGTAGCACAATTTTGAGAAAATTCCAATTCATACATAAAATAGCTACAATTACAAATATATTTTAGTTAATTTGATATATCAGAGTTTTTAAAAGTCAGTAGAGAAAGAAGGAGTATTTGCTGTCTTCACAAAATATTTTAAACTAAACCGATTAGTGAGTCATAGTAAAAATTTATAGTGAGTACATAATTTTAGGCATTTTGTTACATTATCATAATAGTTTGAAGATATTTAATTAATTATAATTTGAATTCAACCTTTGTAGACTGTTTCTTAACCTTCCTACCCACTTAACCCTTAGACTTTATAAAAACTTTTTTTGTTATCCCCATTGTACATTGTCAAAGACTTTGAAAATAATTCAACAACTGTAACATTATTTAAGATTTGTAAGTGAAAGTTCTATTACTGAAACTTCTTGTTTTGAAGTGAGATTTTTTTGTTTTCCCTTATTTTACAATAAGAAATATCAATACTAGAACATAAATATTTAGATATTATTTCTTTTTTGGATGATGAATACCACAAAAATAACTTGACTATGATTTAAAGTTAGATAGGGCCAACTTCTTTTTCTGGAATTTCCTGTAAAAATATTTAGTGCATGCTTTTGTGCTCCCAGAAACTTTCTTTTCCAATAGACCTCTTCAATATCCTATTTAATTCCTCATTCCTTACTGTATATGTCAATGGGTTCAAGCTGGGGGTAATTATGGAATACATAATCCTGAAAGTTTGCCCTCATCCTGATTGTTTTTTGCTTGTATTTACATGCAGACAGCAGTCTTATAGCAGATAGACCTTACAATTAAATGGGAGATATAAGTCTCCCTATTGCAGACGTGATCTTCACTACAGTTATAACAAAATAAGAATGAGAGGAAATGGTTCAAGGAAAAGGAAAAGAATGCATCCCGAGTACTGGGGAATGAGAATGATCAAAAATTGTCATGGCATAACCAATAAAATTTGGCATAACAAACCACAATATTATGTATAATTATAATGCACCAATATAAAAGTAATAATGATATAAATACATAAATCACCCTCTTCACAAATGGTAAAAAGTTTTTCTTCATAGAAATGGTATCAACACATGCAATCTCTCCTTTTTGTTGTTCTTTTCAGACATATGTGATAGTAGAGTGTATTTTGACATATTATATATACATGGAGTATAACTATTTATAATTAGGATCCCATTTTTCCAATTGTACATAATGTGGAGTTTTACTGGCTGTGTATTCATATATGAAAATAGAAAAGTTATGTCCAAATTATTCTACTGTCTTTCCTATTCTCATTCCCCTGCCTTCCTTTCATTCCACTTTGTCTATTCCAATGAACTTCTATTCTTCCCACCCCTGTTACCATCCATATATCAGAAAGGACATTTGTCCTTTAGTTTTTTGGTACTGCCTTATTTCGCTTAGCATGATACTCACCAGTTTCATCCATTCACTGTCAAATTCCATAATTTCACTGTTCTTTATGGCTGAGTAATATTCTATTGTGTATATATATGCCACATTTTCTTTATCCATTCATCTGTTGAAGGGCACCTATGTTGGTTCCATAGCTTAGCTATTCTGCTATAAAGCTTTTTAGTTTGATAACTTCCCATTTATTGATTCTTGATTTTACTTCTCTTCTTTAGGAGTCATGTTAAGGAAGTCCATTCCTAAGAGGACATGATGGAGATTTGGGCCTACAGTTTCTTTTAGTAGGTGAAGGTTTTCTGGTCTAATAACTAGGTCTTTGATGACCTTGAATTGATTTTTGTGCAGGGTGAGAGATTGAGGTTAAATTTCATTCTACAACATATGATTTCCAGTTTTCCCAGGACCACCTGTTGAAAATGCTATTTTACTCCAGTTTATTTTATGGCCCCTTTTATACTAGATTCAATTTCTGTTTTTAATTTTTTTTTCTATATTATAGTTACAAAAAATAGTGGTTTTCATTTTGACACATTCATAAATGCATATAACATAAATTGCTCTATTTCAATCCCAAGTTCTTCTCCTTAACCTCCCCTACTCCATCCCTCTGATCCTCTCCTGTACTCTATTGGTATCCTTTCTATTTTTTCTTTTTATTCATGCGTTATGATTATACATAAAAGTGGAAATAATTGTAATATATTCATACATTCATACAGCATAATTTGGTCAATTTTATTCCATTGTTTCTCCCTTATCCTACCACTCTTCTTTCCCCTCAATCACCTTCCCATACTCAAACAGTTCTCCCTTTTACTCTCATGAGTTCTCCCCTGACTTTTGTTTTCATTTATTAATTCTCTCTACTTTCTACATGAGAAAAAACATTCAACACTTGACTTTCTGAGTCTATTACATATCTCTTAGAATGTTGTTCTCCAGTTCCATATATTTGCCCTAAAACAACACAATTTATTTTTTGTGGCTGAGTAAAACTCCATTTGTGTATGAACCACATTCTTTTTATTATTTTGTTAATGGATATGTAGGCTGGGTCAATAACTTGGTTAATGTTAATTTTGCTGCTATGAACATTGATATGCATGAACTATACTATATTTTAGATTTGGAGGGTAAATACTAAGAGATGAGATCATATGGCGGTTTCATTCCTAATCTTTTGAGGGATCTCTATATTGATTTCCAAAATAGTTGCACTATTTTTTTTTAAAAGAGAGAGGAGAGAGAGAGAAAGGAGAGAGAGAGAGAGAGAGACTTTTAATATTTATTTTTTAGTTTTTGGCGGGCACAACATCTTTGTTTGTATGTGGTGCTGAGATCGAACCCGGGCCTCACCATGCCAGGCGAGCGCGCTACCGCTTGAGTCACATCCCCAGCCCAGTTGCTCTAATTTTCAGTCCCACCAACAATGTATAATGTATATTTCTCTTATCATTCTTTACAACAATTATTGTTCCTGGTATTCTTGATTGCTATTCTGAATGGAGTGACATGAAATCTCACTCTTTTTATTTTTGTTTTGTTTTTATTTTTGATTTCTGTATTTTTTATTTTTGTTTCCCTTATTGCTAAGGGTGTTGAACATTTTTTAATATATATGTTGTTCATTTCTATTTCTTCTTTTTAGAAATGCTTGCTTTGCTTGTTAGTCCAGTATTTAATGAGGTATTGTTATTTTTAATTTTGGCATTAAGTGTTTCAAGGTCTTCATATAGTCTGGATATTAATTCACTATCTGAGAGTAACAAGCAAATATTTTCTATCGGCACTCTTTTTACATTCTTAGTTGTTTCCTCTGCTATGCAGAAATGTTTTTTAATTAATTTATTTATTTTAATTAGGTATATATGACAGCAGAATGCATTTTGATTCATTGTACACAATTGCAGCACATCTTTTCATTTTTATGGTTGTACATGATGTAGCATCACACTATATGTACATTCATACACCTGGGGTAATGATGTTCCACCTCCATCCCCTCTCCCTGCCCCTCCCTCCTCTTTACCCAATCAAATTTGCTCCATTTTAACCTTGTCCCTGCCCCTGTTATGGATCAGCATCTACTTATCAGACAGAACATTCGACCTTTGTTTTTTTGAGGATTGGCTTACTTCACTTAGCATGATATTCTCCAACTCCATCCATTTACCTTCACATGCCATAATTTTACTCTCATTTAAGGGTGAGTAATATTACATTGTGTATATGTTCCACAATTTCTTTATCCATTTGTCTATTGAAGGGCATCTAGATTGCTTCCACAGTTTAGCTATTGTGAATTGAGCTGCTATAAACATTGATGTGGCTATGTTACTATAGTATACTGTTTTAAGTCCTTTGGGTATAGACTGAGAAGCGAGATAGCTAGGTCAAATGGTGGTTTACTTCTCAGTTTGGTAAGGAATCTCCATACAGCTTTCCAGATTGGTTGCACCAATTTTCAGTCATACCAGTAATTTATGAGTATGTCTTCTCACACACACCCTCACCAACTTTTATTGTTGTTTTTGTTCTTGATAGTTGCTATTCTGACTAGTATGAGATGATATTGTAGAGAAGTTTTGATTTGCATTTCTTTAATTACTAGAAATGTTGAACATTTCTTTCATATATTTGTTGAAATTGAATGTATATCTTCTCTGAGAAGTGTCTGTTCAGCTTCTTAGCCCATTAATTGATTGGGTGGTGGGTTTTTTTGGTGTTATGTTTTTAGAGTTCTTTATATATCCTGGAGATTAGTTTCTGATGTGGCTGTGACAAAATTTGTTCCCAAAATGTAGTATCTCTCTTCACCTCATTGATTGTTTCTTCTACTGAGAAGAAGTTGTTAGTTTGAGTCCATCTCCTTTATTAATGCTCGATTTTATTTCTTGGCCTTTAGGAGTCTTGTTAAGAAAGTTGGAGTGTAATCTGATGTGATGAAGATTTGGGGCTACTTTTTCATCTCTAAGGGGCATAGTCTGTGGACTAATTCCTAAATCCTTCATCTACTTTGAGTTGAGTTGTGTGCACAGTAAGAGAGTGGGGTTTATTTTCATTTTGTTACACATGGATTTTCAGTTTTCCTAGCAGCATTTGTTGAAGAGGCTATTTTTTTGCCAATGTATGTTTTGGGGAACTTTATCAAGTGTATGAGATAACTGTATTTATGTCAGTTTGTCTCTGTGTCTTCTATTCTGTACCACTGGTCTACAAGTCTATTTTGGTGCCAATACCATGCATTTTTGTTACTATAGCTTTGTAGTATACTTTAAGGTCAGATATTGGGATGCCTCTTGCTTCTCTCTTCTTACCAAGGATTGCTTTGGCTATTCCAGGTCTCTTATTTTTCCAAATGAATTTCATGATTGCTTTTTCAATTTCTACAAGGAATTATGCTTGGATTTTAATTGGAAGTGAGTTAAATATTTTACACTTTGGGTAGTATGGCCATTTTGACAATATTAGTCTTGCTCACCCAAGAGTATGGGAGAACTTTCTATCTTCATTTTTCTTTCTTTAGTGTTCTGTAGTTTTTACTGTAGAGGCCTTTCACCACTTTTGTTAAGTTGATTCCCAAATATTTTATTGTGTTTTATTTTGAGGCAATTGTGAATGGGGTAGTTTTCCTAATTTTTTTTCAGAGAATTTATTACTGATGTGTAGAAATGCAACTGATTTCTGGGTATTGATTTTTATATCCTGCTACTTTTCTGAATTTATTAGTTTTCTGGTAGAGTTTTTTAGATCCTTTAAGTACAGAATCATGTCATCAGCAAATAATGACAATTTGAGTTTTTCTTTTCCTATTTGTATCCCTTTAATTTCTTTCATCTGTCTAATTGCTCTGAATAGAGTTTCAAAAACTATGCTGAATAAAAGTGGTGAAAGAGCACATCTGTGTCTTGTTCCAGTTTTTAGAGGGGATGCTTCCAATTTTTTTCAATTTAGAATGATGTTGGCCTTGGGTTTAGGATAGATAGCTTTTACAATGTTGAAGTATGTTCCTACTATTCCTAATTTTTCTAGGGTTTTGAAATATAAAAAGGTCCTATATTTTGTCAAATGCTTTCTCTGCATCAATTGATATAATCATGATTCTTATGTTTAAGTCTATTGATGTGATGGATTATATTTGTTGATTTCCATATGGTGAAACAAACTTGCATCACTGAAATGAACCCCACTTAATCATTGTGTACTGTTTTGTATCATGTTTTTGTATGCAATTTGCCAGAATTTTACTGAGAATTTCTGTATTAATGTTCATCAGAGACATTGGTCTAAAATTTTTTTCCTTGATGTGTCTCTGCCTGATTTTGGTATCAAGATGATGCTAGCTTTGTAGAATAAGTTTGAAAAAGTTTGTTCCTTTTCTATTTCATGGAAGTATTGGTATTAATTCTTTTTTATAGATCTTGTAGAACTCAGATGTGAATCCATCTGGTCCCAGTCTTTTCTTGGTTGATAGGCTTTTGATGGTGTCTTTTTTTTTTTTTCTTTGTTGAAATTGATCTGTTTAAATTAATCTGTTTAAATTCTCTTGACTCAGTTTGGGTTGATAATGTGCCTTTAGAAATTTGTCAGTGTCTTCAAGGTTTTCTATTTTACTGGAGTATAAATGTTTAAAATAGTTTCTAATTGTCTTCTATATTTCAATAGTCTGTCATGATATTTTCTTTTTCACCACAATTTTAGCAATTTAAGTTTTTTCCCTTCTTCTTTTTATAAGGGTTGTTAAGTGTTTGATTTCTGCCCTGATTTAATTTCTGTCTTCTATGGCTTTTAGTGTTAGTTTGTTCTCCTTTTTCTAGGACTTTGAGATGTAATGTCAGGTCATTTATTTTTTGACTTTTTCTTTTTTTAATGAATGAGTTTAATGCAATGAACTTTCCTCTTAACACTGCCTTCATAGTACACCATAGATTTTGATAAGTTGTATCAGAGTTCTCATTTATCTCTAAGAATTTTTTTGATCTCTTCCCTGATATCTTCTGTTATCCAAGCATCATTCAATAGCATATTATTTAGTCTCCAGGTGTTGGAGTAACTTGACTTTTTAATTTTATCATTGATTTCTAATTTAATTACATTCTGGTCAGATAGAATGCAGGATAGTGTCTCTATTGTTTTTTGTGTTTGTTAAGACTTGCTTTGTGGCATAACATATGGCCTATTTTGGAGAAGGATCTATGTTCTGCTGAGAAGAAAGTGTATTTGGTCATTGATGGATGGAATCTTCCAAATTTGTCTGTTAAGTACAAATTGTTGATTGTATTATTGAGTTATATAATTTCTTTGTTTAGTTTTTGTTTAGAAGATGTACCCAGTGGTGAGAGAAGTGTATTAAAGTCACCCAGTATTATTGTGTTGTAGTCTATTCGGTTCTTGTATTTGAAAAAGCTTTATCCCCTTTCACTAGCTTTGGTTTGAAATCCACTTTATCCAATATGAGGATGGAAACCGGTCATTGTTTACGTGGCCCATGTGAGTGGTACATTTTTTCCCCACCCTTTTACCTTCAGTCTATGGATGACCTTTCCTGTGAGATTAGTCACTTAAATACAACATATTGTTGGGTCTTCTTTTTTAATAATTCAATCTGTCAGACTATATCTTTTAATTGATGAGTTTAGGCCATTCACATTTGGGGTTATTATTGAAATGTGATTTGTATTCCCAGATATCTTAGTTTATTTTTGGTTTTTAACTTGATTTGGTTTTTCCTTTGATTTGCCTTTTCTTTAGTGTAATTCCTCTATTTGTTGATTTTCATTGTTGTTTTTTATTTCCTCCTCCTGGAAAATTTTACTGAGGTACTCTGTAATGAAGGCTTTCTCACTGAAAATTATTTTAACTTTTGTTTATTGTGACATGTTTTTATTTTGTCATCAAATCTGAAGCTTAATTTTGCTGCATATAAGATTCTTTGTTGGCATCCATTTTCTTTCAGAGCTTGGTATATATTGTTCCAGGGTCTCCTGGCTTTGAGGATCTGGGTTAAAAAATGTGCTGAGATACAAATTGGTATCCTGCCATGTCATATGATTTCTCTCTCTTGCAGCCTTTAAGACTCTATCCTTATTCTGTATGTCAGGCATTGCCATAATTTGCCTTGGTATGCATCTATTATAATTTTATACATTTTGTGTGCAGTAAGCCTCTTGTATTTGATTTTCCAATACATTCTTCATGTTTGGGAAATTTTCTGACATCTCATTGAAGAGATTGTGCATTCCTTTGGTTTGTGTCTCTGTGCCTTCCTCTATCCCAATAAATCTTAGATTTGATCTTTTGATGCTATCTAATAATTCTTGGATGTTCTGTTCATGGTTTCTTACATGAACACATCTTTACTGTGTGGTCAACTTTATTTTCCAGATTGTACACCTTGACTTTATTATCTGATTTTCATGGGGAAGATAGCCAGTGTCTCATTGGGGGGTTCTTCTGCCCAGAGGAATCCAAGCCATGCTAAGTACCCACACTATATATTAATATCTCAAATAATTAAGCCACCCTAAATCTTAATATCACAAATAATAAACAAATAATAAAACACAAACACTCAGAAATATATTTACAAAACAAAGCCCCTGATAGATCTAGTCCACAAGGGTTCTTGAACTAGACAAAGACATAATGGCTCCAGTGTTTTATTTAAGGAGGTACCTTAAAGGCAGGGGTATGGTTTCAAGGGCAGAGTCTTGCTTTGTGATGTCTTGCAATCAGCAAGTTGATTGACATCTTGGCAGGTCACAGTCACCTCGGGTGCTGTGTGCGATCTTAGGCAGAGTTTAAGGGGGACGTTCACCTGCATTGGGTGGTCAATCACTGTGGGGAGTGCCCCAGGAATTTCACAGTGCCAGACTTATCCCATCAGAAGGCTACTATGTGCAACATAGTCCACACCCAGCCCACAGATGGCTCATGACATCTAATGTTCTGTCTTCCAAGTGATCCAGTGTGTTGGTGACTCTTTCTATTGAATTTTTTTATTTGTTTTTTTTGTTTCCTTCATTTCAAGGATTTCTGATTTTTTTTTCAGAATCTCTATCTCTTTCTTGAAGTAAACATATAAACTTACCAATATTTGTTCCCTTATCTCTTTATTGGTGAGATCAATGGTTGCCTGTTTTTGCTCTCTTATTTCTTTGTTGGAGTGATCAATTTTGACCTATAGGTTCTCATTTAAGTCATTCTATAATCCACAGATTATTTTAATTATGTATATTCTGAACTCTTTCTCTGAAATTTCATCAACTGTTCTGTTCATGAGTTCTGTTATTGTAGTATCCTGGTTTGTTTGGGTTTTTTTCTTCCTTTTTATAAAATTCTTTAAAAAATTTTGTTTATGTGTCTCCTTTTTTTACAGTGCTGATCTGAAGTATTACAGTTTCTTCGCTATTATCTTCTAGTATTCATTCAGATTATCTGTACCTCATCTTGGTGTTAGCCTTCCAGACCCTGCTGGTTTCCCAGGATGGATGTTACTGCAACTATAGGTGATGGCAACAATAGCAGAGGTAACTTGAGATAGCAGTGGGGGTGTCCCAAAATGGATGCAACTTCTTTCAGAGATGGGGCTGAAAGGGTGGGCCTTACACTGGCTTTGGGTGATCCTAGGCCTGGGCCTAGTCTCTAGAATGGGTCTACTGGTTGACAGGGGTGGTCTTGGAACTAACCTGGGCTTGAGCCCCCACACTGGTGGCCGGGGGAGATTCTAGGTCTGGGCCTGGATCCTGCATAGGTTGGCAGATCAGCAGGAGTGGTCATAGGCCTGGACTTAGATCCAGCATAGGTTGACATGTCAGCCAGAGGGGTCCTAGATCAAGGCCTGGGCTCCTACAGGGTTGGCATGGGTCTGCCAGTGGTGGGGTAGACCTGGATCTAACCTGGGCCTGGGCTTCTACAAGGTTGGCAGGGGCAGTCCTGGGTTGGGGCCTGGGTTCCAGCATTGTGCAGAAACTTTTTAATGTGATGATACCAATTTTTCTGATTCTTGTTTAATTCTTGAGTTAAGAAAGATGGTATTTGGGCAAATATGTTGGAGCATCCACCCTATGTTTTCCTATAACAATTTAACTGTTTCTGGTCAAATTCCTAATTCTTTAATCTACTTTGAGTTGCTTTTTGTACAGGGTGAGAAATAGGAATCTAGTTTCATTCTCCTACATATGACCATCCAGTTTACCTAGAACTATTTGTTAAAAAAATCTTTTCCCCAAAATATATTTTTTACAACTTTGTCAGTGATAAGATGACTATGCCAATGTTAATTTATGTCTGTGTCTTCTATTTTATTAAATTGGTCTTCCTGTCTATTTTCATACCACTACTTTGCTTTCTTTTTGTTACTATAACTCTGTAGTATAATTTGAGATCAGGTATTTTGATGCCTCCAGTATCACGTTTATTACTGACTATTGCTTTGTCTACTCTGGTTTTGTGTTTTTTCTTACAAATTTTAGGACTTTTTTTCTAGTTTTATGAAAAACATAATTGATATTTTGATTGGCATCACATTGATTCTTTAGATTACTTTTGGTAATATGGCTGCATTAACAATATTAATTATGCTTATCCAAGAACATGGGGAAGGCTTACAATCTTCTAAGATTTTTTTTATTATTATTATTTTCTTCAGTGTTTCACAGTTTTCATTGTAATTACATAGATTTATTCCTGAGGATTTTAGGTTTTTGTTGTTGTTGAATTTTTGTTTGTTGTTTGTTTTGTTTTGTTTTGAGATTGGTATCAACGGAATTGTTTCTGTAGTTTCTTTTTCAGCAGATTCAATTATACTCTAATATACTCTTATATTGGAATATAAGAAAGCATTTATTTTTGTATGTTGATTTCACACCCTGCTACTTTGCTAAATTTATCAGATCTAGAATCCTGCTGGTGATATTTTTTGGGGGGGGTCTTCTAAATATAGTATCATGTCATCACCAAACACAGATAGTTAGATTTCTTCCTCTTCTATTTTTGTCCTTTAATTTCCTTATCTTGATTGATTGCTTTAGCTACAGTCTTAAGAATTATATTGAATAGGATTGGTAAAACTGGACATCCTTGTCTTGTTCCTGATTTGAGAGAAGATGCTTTCATTTTTTCTCTGTTCACTATAATGTTGCCTTTTGGTGTCTTGTATACAGACTTAATAATGTGGAGGCAAGTTCTTTCTACTTCTAGTTTCTTTAGAGTTTTTAACATTAACATGTGATGAATTTGACTGAAGGCCATTTTTTAACCTATTGAGATGATTATGTAATTTTTGTTCTAAATTATACTTATGTGGTGAATTACATTTATTAATTTCTGCATGTTAAACTAATTGTGCATCTTTGGGATGGGTCCAACTTGATCATAGTGAACAATCATCTTGATATGTTTTTAAATGTGGATTTATGTCTGTGAGTGGCAGCACAAATCTGTAATCCCAATAACGTGGACACTGAGGCAAGAGGACCAAAAGGTCAAGAACAGTCTCAGAAATTTACCAAGATGGAGCTGGAAACATAGCTCATTGGCAAAGAACCCTTTGATTTAATCCCCAGTATCTCAAAATTTAAAAAATAAATCAATATTTATTAGCAATTTTTATATCTGTGTTAGTGAAAGACATTTGTAGCCTTCTTGATGTTTCTTTACTTGGTTTTGTTATCAGTGTGATCTGAGCTTCATAGGATGAACTTGGGAGTGTTTAGTCCCTTTCTATTTCATAAAATTACTTGAAACAGATTAGATTGATATTAGTTCTTTAAATATATGGAAGAACTCAGTTGAGAATCCTCTGGTTCTGTGCTCTTCTTTGTTGGAATGCTTTTTATTATTACTTTAATCTCAATGCTTGCCATTGGTATGTTTAGGTTTTCTAGATTCTCTTGGTTCAACTTGGTTAAGTTACATATATCTAGGAATTTGGCACTATCTTCTAGATTTTCTAATTTATTGGAATATAGTTTCCAAAATAGTTCCTAGTGTTCCCTTGGGTTCTAAAAATATTTGTGGTGGTATATCTGTATTATTTAACTTTGAGTTCATGACCAAACTACCAGACAATAACAACTTAAGAGAAGAAAAATTTTATTTTGGGTCATGGTTCAAGAAATTTAATTCATTGTCAGTCAAGTCCATTTCCCTGGTGCCAAGGTGAGGTAGCATATTGTGCTAGAAAGTCATGGTAGAGGGAAACATCTCCCCTCCTTGCATCCAGGAAGCAAAAAGAGAGAGAGAAAAAGAAGAGAAGAAGAAGCCACAAGGAAGATGAATCCTGCCAGGGCAGAACCTCAGTTACCTGCTTTTTTCTCCACCCATGCCCCACCTGCCTACTGGTAATGCCCAGTGTAAATAGGATGGACTAATTAGATTACAACTTTCACAATCCAGTCATTTTACTTCCAAACATTCCTGAATTAACATGGGAGCTTTTGAAGAACAATATGTTTAAACCTTAAGAATCTCTTTTCCATCCCTAATTCTATGAATTTGGGTTTCTGTCTCACTCCTCTAACAAGTTTGACTAAGGGCTTATCAATCATGTTTACCTTTTCAAAGAATAAATCCTTTGTTACATTGATTCTTTTGTATTTTTTAGTCTCTATTTCATTAATTTCAGCTCTGATATGGATTATTCCCTGTCTTCAAATGGTTTTGGAGTTAATTTCTTCCTCATTCTCTAGTGCCTTTATATGTACCATTTGATTATTTATTTGGAATTTTTCCTTTTTTTAATGTAAACACTTAAAGATATGAGTTTTCCTCTTAGGTTTTGATACATTTTATCAATGTCCTTGTTTGATTTCAGGATTTTTTCTAGTTCTTTTCTCATTTATTCTTTGGTCCAATCCTCATTGAAAAGAGTATTGTTCAAACTCCATGTGTTTGTATGGTTTCTCTATTTCATGATGTTGGTTTCTGATTTTATTCCATTAGGGTCTGATATTTTGTGTTTGCTAAAATTTTCTTTGTGACCTCAAATATGGTCTATTTTAGAGAAGATTCTATGAACTGCTGAGAGGAAAATGAATTAAACTGTTGTAGAATGAAATATTCTATAGATGTCTGTTAGGTCCATATAATATATAATATTACTTAGGTCAGAAGTGTATTTATTGATTTTTTTATGTTTTATGTCTGAATGACTTGTTGGTGAAAGAGTTGTGTTAAAAATCACCCAGTATCATTGCATTGGGGTCTATCTGAAACTTAATGTCAAGAAGCAACCTCTTTATGTAATTAGGTGCATCAAAATTTAGGGCATAAACATTTATTATCATTATGTCTTCTGGTTGAATTGTTCCTTTTATCAATATGAAGTGACTTTCTTTGTCTTAGCTTGAAGTCTGCTTTCTTGAATAAAGCTTACCCTTCCACTTTAATTTCAGCCTATCACAGTCTTTGCCTATAAGTCTCTACAAACAACACATATTTAAATTTGTTTTTTAATCCATATTGCCAACCTGTGACTTTTAATTGGAGAAGTGAGATCATATACATTCAGAGTTATTATGAATAAATACGTTTTATTTCCTGTCATTTTACTAAATATTTTATGTGTTTAGTTAAGTCTCAATTTTCTTTGCCTGTCAACTTTTTTTTTTTTGTACCAGGATTGAACTCAGGGGCACTCAACCATTGAGCCACATCCCCATTTCTATTTAGTATTTTAATTAGATGGGATCCCAATGAGTTGCTTAGCACCTCACTTTTGCTGGGGCTGGCTTTGAACTCACAATTGTTGTGATCTATTTTACTGCATTTCATCCACTCAGAAGTCTGGGGTTTGTTCTTGAGGTCTCCCATGAGTAGCATTTCTTAAAATATTTTCTGTTGGCTTAATATTCATGAATTCTTTCACTTTTTCTTTATCTTGTGAAGTTTTTATTTCTTCTACAATTCTTATTAATATTTTTGCTGTATATAGCAATCTTGGTTGTCCATTGTTTTCTATCAGAATTTAAATTATCTCATTCCACACCCTCTTGAATTTTAGAGTTTGAGCTGAGAAGTCTTAAGTAAACTTGTTGTTTTACATCTAAATTTGTCATTTTTTCTCTCTTATGGCTTTTGATACTAATCTTTATTCTCTGTGTTAGGCATTTTAATTATGATTTGTTTTACAGAGTTTTTTTTTTAATCTTGTCATCCAGTGTTCTATATGCCTCTAGTATGTGGATGTAATTCTCATTCCTAAAGTTTGGAAATTATTCTGCTTTATTTCACTAAAAAATGTTCTTAATGCCAGTAACCTGTACCTCCATGGCATTTTTAATCCCAATGACTCTTAAGTTTGGTCTCTTAATCTTGTCCCAGAGTTCTTGCATATTTGATATTAATATTCTGTTTTTATCTTTGCTGCATACAAAGTGTTCAAGCTCATATACCCTGTTTTTGAGGTGTGAAGTACTGTTTTCTATTCAGTCTAATCTGTTTACAATACTTTAAAGTGGATTTTTAATTTGATTTATTGTGGCTTTTATTCCCAGTAATTAGATTAGTTTCATTTAGAATCTTTATGTCTTTATTGGAATGGTCTTTGATCACCTTCAGCTGCCTTATTGACTTATTATTTACATATTCTTCTAGTGCATTGATCATTTCAATAAACAATTTTATAGTCTCTTTGGAATATCACTTGCTTCAATATCTATGCATTTTTTTGTTGTAGGGGGCATTTTTGCCAGTTTCCTAGTGAACTCCACCAAGTATACCCTAGGCCACAGTATAAGGGTTTGTCAGGAAAGTGTGGCAACATTTGCTATGAAATTTTGGTTCCACAGCAGAATACTTCAGTGTGGCCTATTGAAGATGGCTCCCAACTCAGCTCTACATTTTTCATTTGGGAAATATGGAGCACTTTTGCAAGACCAGCTCACTGTGAAGGCTATGATTCAGCTAAGTTTAGACTGCTTTACTATTTTAGAATTTTGGAATATCAATTTGTTTTCCATTGTGTTTTTCTGTTCCTGTTTGTTACACTTTACTTCTGTAGTTAACTGGCAATGTTGTCATGCTGGATTGGCACCAATATACTCATTGTTGTCTTAAGTTAAAAATATTCAAGTTTCTGGGTCTTTATAATCCTCTCACTGCTCAATATTGAATTTCCATGAATTTACTGTTATCCAACTCACTGAAAATTAGTTCTCCCACAGCTTGACTCCCAAGCTTCAGATAAACTAGAAAGTGCAGCTTTCCTCTTCTCAGCTAGCTTTGATATTGATAATGATCAATGCATGTATTTTTTTTCCTTTCCTCAGTGAAGAGTTTTTCCGGTAAGTTCCCCTAGATTTTTGAAGGAACATTGTAAGGATTTCCACTGAAGAGATTTAATATGGTATTGCAGGATAATTTTGCTTTTAAGTGACTCATTGTTTTTTTTTTAATAGAAAGTATCTCAATCTGTGAACTAGCTCAGATTTAGAAGCTGGTGAAGATATTTCCCACTGGGAGAACCATCCAAATAAAAATTCCAGTAGTTTTTTTTTTTTAAATTATTAGGATGTTCTTAAAGTTCATAAATAAATACAAAGAGCACAAACTGAAAGGAAATATTCAATCTAGAGGACATGTACTACCAGATATCAGACTTATTTAAATTTATATTAAGACCATATGTAATTGGGCAGTATTTGTACTATAATTGAAAACCAGAAAGTTGAGAGGCAGAACTGTAATTATATTTAAAAAATATGTGTTACTTGTGATAAAGAGAACACAGAAGTGGGTAAGGGGTAGGGTTTTCAAGAAGTGATTTTCTGTAATTCATATATTGGCCTGAAAAAAGGTTAATATTGACATTTATTCTATAGGAAAAAATAGCAAATGCTTTCACATCAATGATTTTTTTTGTAATTTCACATAATTATTTGTATTTATATAAAATTAGTTTGCTTTGCAAGTATTTCATGATGTGATTTTTCATATTTTCCCCTATGGCCCAGTTACCATTTCCATGATTTCTCCTTAATTGCAACTGGGAGTTTGGCTCCCAAAGGTCAAAATTTCTAGCACACCCTATCCTAAAGTCACTCTATTCTGTAAGGATTTTAAAAAAAAGATATTCTGAGTATCTCTGAATAATTTCAAATATGGTATAAAAGACAAGTCAATATTTTGGTAGGATTTATATACAAAGAAAGTTAGACCCAGCAGAACTGTGCAAAGTGAATCATTACTTTAAAGTGGAAAAATGGAGCAAAACTAAGAGGTAAGGAGCATGACAGAACCCCAGAGATGCTTCTTTTAGAGAATGAAATACCACAGTTCTAAAAAAAAGGGAAGTTACTATTATTTGTTATGCTTTTTCTAGATCTTAAATGTATGCTTAGAGAACTGTAATTTTGATAGCAATTTGTCATATTGTTAGTTAGACTATAGCCAACAGCATAAGAGAGGCAAAAATGAAACAAGTGAATCAAAAATAATCTCATCAGGAATATAATTCCTTTACAATGAAAGAATAAAAAATTGGAACTTAGCTGGGAATCCATCTGGTCCTGGACTTTTCTTGGTTGGTAGGCTTTTGATGGCATTTTCTATTTAATTACTTGAAATTGATCTGTTTAAATCGTGTATGACCTGATTCAGTTTGGGTAGGTCATATGTCTCTAGAAATTTGTTAATGTCTTTTATATTTTCTATTTTATTGAAGTATAAGTTTTCAAAATTGTTTCTAATCATCTTCTGCATTTCAGACATGTCTGTTGTGATATTTACTTTATTTAAATCTGAATAGCACAAGTGAATCAGGTGTTGACTTTGTGCAAGTTATTTTTTGTTTTTATTTCTGGAATTGTTGCTTATGGGAGTAGCTAAAAAATGGAGAAAATTATCTGAGTAGTTGTAAAGCACAAACAAATCTTTTTCCCTTTGAACTAATGTGGATTTATTAAGAAATCACATTAGAGTTTTGAAACTGACTTAAATAATCAAGTGGATGGGTCCCTATTTACTAAGAAGCCATTCATAGTTTTTTATATAGTAACTTGTTTTTTGTTTGTTTGTTTTCTGGTACTAAGGATTGAACTCAGGAGCACTCAACCACTGAGCCACATCCCCTGCCCTATTTTGTATTTTATTTAGAGACAGGGTCTGACTGAGTTGCTTAGCACCTCTCTTTTGCTAAGACTGGCATTGAACTCACAATTCTCCTGCTTCAGCCTCCCAAGCTGTTGGGATTACAGGTGTGTTCCTCCTTGCCCAGCTATATATTAACTTTTAATGGGGAAGGAATCACCAGTGGACTATGAGGCACTATAAATTTGTTTTGGCAATACAAGTTTGCTGACAAAAAGTTTGCTAACATGGACCTTTTGAGTGCTTCAATGATTTTGTTATTTAGTTAAGTACCATGCACAGTAAAACAAGATGAACAGGTACTTGATTTCAAGTACAATTTGATTATGTATCTTGCTCACAATTATGCCCTTTTTTGATTAAAAATAAAGATATTTAACTAGTAAGGAAAACATGAAAAAAACTTTGAATGATTGATGTGAGATGTTTAAAGTAGGATATAAAATTATTTTTCAAAGATATCTCCAACTTAGACTTACTATATTATGATTAGTCTTTGAAATCAAGTCCTGTACAATAAAAAAGTCATTCCTAAAGTCTATCATCTTCAGAAAACATCATTAAAATCAGAATGCTTCTTTCTTTCCTTTTCCCTTGTTTCACTGAAATTAGTAGTGAAAATGGTCTCTGACAGTGTTAAATTTATACCTGGCCATGGATAAAATTTTGAGTTCAGTGAATTTTGGTCTTAGGAAATTTGATTATATTTTTATTGTTTGCTCCCCTTTATGAGATCTTCTCTGGAAGTTCTACAATGTCCAAACTACCACCTATGAATGAAAACCATCATATATTGTAGAAAGATCTCTATTTTCCATAATAAGCTAGTCTCATATTTATATCAAAAAAATCCCAACATAAATGGCAAATGAACACATTACAAGGGAAGAGCATACATTTTAGCAAGATAAAATATTAACATAAAGGAATTAAACTTTTATTATTTTTTGGCTGGCTGTCAAGTAATTCTGTGTATTTTTACTATTAATACGATTAACCTGAAGAAAATATTTTAGCCACTATGAAAAGATAACCACTTACAAAAATTTAACAGTTAGTATTGAGACCTTTTTATTTTATCCATCTCTGTGCTGTTTTATACCAGCTTGTTGAATCTCCATAACAATAGCTGCTTGAATGAATTACCCAAGGACATAAAACTTTTGATTATTTATATCATAAAATATGATATAAATGAAATATCTGTTCTCTCCCCTTTTAGGAACTGCCTGCTTGAATGATTTAATCATGGATCTGAGAAGGAAGATAAAAAGCACAATATCAGTTACACTGTATGAAAATAAAAATTGGAGTTCTGGTATTGAGTTCGTGTTATAAAAGTTCCATTGCCATAAAGTTTATCTGATATTGTACTTTGCATTTTCCTTGTTTAATAACATCTATCGTGTATTCACTCATTATAAAAATATTCACTGTATAAGATTTATAAAAACAGAATACAATTGTATAATGAAAATCATTAATAATTTCAAACCTAGAGATAATTCTAATTAATATTTTTGTTGTGTATTTTCTTATGCTTTGTATATACATATTTCAATGATAATAGAAATATAATTTACATTTTATATTATGCCTATTTTATGTAATAAGATATTATGAGGATCATGAAAAAGTAATACATATTTAAAATTAATTTTAGTGACAGAAAAATCAATAGATAAAACAAAATGTTTTCAGTGTTCTTTATTCTGAAATAATATTAATTATTCTCACTTTCATTAATATATCAATTGTGCATATCCTAGAAGGTGAGTAATTATATGCATCTGATTATATATGAAAATAACTTATTTAAGAAAAATTTCAAGATAAATTATAATATTAAAATTGCATTTCTTTACACTTACAATTTTTGCTGATGTTTTAAACATTGTTATAAAAGACTATTTATATAATTATTTTTGATATTGTGCCTTTGGTAACTGTTCATTTTATGAACTAAGGTTTTTTAATAATTGAATCTCAGAATAGTAATTATTTCTAAATTATGTTAAATTGTCTAATTATTCCTAACAGTTTTACTTATCTTTTGACTTTATGATTTCATTGTGATGTGTAGTAAGCCAGCTTACTGTTCTGTCCAAGATAATATTCTACTTTGCTTAATGTACTTTCTCATCTTCTTAAAATAAAGAGTGACCTTAAATTCAGGCATGCAGATAAAATGGAGATGATCCATTTTATCCATCTCTTTGCCATATAATATCCAAGGTTTAAATAAAATGTTACTAAATGCTTGTTTAAATATGCACACAGTGCAGGTTTGTCCATTTATCCTGGTGGCTACATACAATAGTAGTTATAAGCACAGGATTTTAATTGAGGCAGAACAAGAGTAGGCTTGCTCTGCCACTTACTACCTACACCATTGCAAGGCAAGTTATTTAACCTTTCTGAAATTCAGCATTCTTGTCTATAAAATGGATATGACTAATGAATTTATGAGGATTATATGAAATGAACAAGGCACTTAAAGACAAATACATGTTCTCATATGTTCCATCTGAAAGAGTTGACCTCATAGAACTACAGAACAAAATAGAAATTACCAAGAGCTGGAGCAGTTGAGGGAAGGGATCGGAGAGATGATGTTCAAAGATACAAAATTTCAGTTAGGTAGGAGCAATAAATCAAAGAGATCTATTGTATAATATGAAATTAGTAGTGAAAATGGCCTCTGACAGTGTCAAATAAAGATATATTTAAATCTTGAAAAATGCCAACAAAGTTGATGTAGTATTCTCATCACAAAAATGACAATTATTTGAGATCATACATATGTTATTAAATTCAGTCATTCTATTAAATGTAGTATAGTGCAGAATTTTATATATATATATCACTTTTTATATGTAACATACAATTCTATGCCAATTAAAAATAAAATAATAATAAAATAGATTGGATTTCTTTAGAAATGTCCAAACTTCTGCCATAAGAATGAAAAGAATTACATATGATTTTATCATAAAACAAGTGACAATTGTATTAAAAGGAAATGATACATATATAGTATTTATAAAAGCCCTTCATTAAGAATCACTTTATGAATATGATTTTATCATAAAAACAAATGACAATTGTGTTAAAAGGAAATGATACATATATAGTACTTATAAAAGCCCTTCACTAAAAGTCATTTTATGAATAATAATGATTATTACTGTTGAACAGTAATATTTAATTTTATGTCATGCATTTTACATAATTGAAGTTTGAATAAAACATTCTTACTTGAATTGATTTATATGTAAGCAAAATTAAACGTACAGATAGTACATGTATAGATGTGTGTGTGTGCACATGATCATATATTTGGTAGTTGTCACATCCAAGACAAACATCAGAGAAGTTTTAAATACATTATTCAGAACTTTTCCACTTTCCTATGGAAAATCTATTATGTAAGCATACTTCACAGAAAACAGAAAATTATATGGCAATTAAGCTTAATTTCAAAAGAGCCTAGTTTTAGAATTTTTCTACTTGGAAGTATGGCTAAGCATGTAATACTGATACAACCTATGGAAATCACCATTGCATTTGTAGTTTTTGTTATTTGATATAAATATATTATTTCTTTTAAATATAGATGTGCTTTTTTTACCTAAGCAAAGTAAGTGAAACATTTTGTGCTATTAGACTTAGACATGTTTACTCCTACTAATTTAATTATCTCTTGGCTAAATATCATCAAATTAATTTCATGAGTATATTGCCTCGCATCCTTGAAGTTTTACCCATATAAATTTAATTACAGTAAGCAGAAAGGATAACTACAGTAATAAGGGAGGATAATTTGCTTTCATTGATAGTGCCTTTGATGGACAGTAATTTTCATCTTCCATAACACAAAACCATTCAAAAGTCAGAAGAAAATAAATTGAATTAAAAGGAAAAACATTAGAAAACATATTGAATAGACTTAATGAAGCTCCCATGAATTTTCAACTTTCTTCAATCTTTCCAATATCTTTTATAACAAATATCTTGTAATACATCTATACTATGTGTATTTTTGTAAAACCTCTTTAAATATGAAAAATCATGGATTAAATGCAGTTGCTAAAATATAGATATACTTAACTGTGGATGCTATTTTTCTTACTGAGATAATGAAAGGAAATACATTAATGATTTTATTTGTCTCAACATCCCCTTTCCAGTTTTTCTGTTGCATGCAGATTCACAAGCGAACTTTAAGTTCTAAGCACATAATAAACAGGATCTCAAAATTCTACCCTTGATGTTTCCAGCAAGTAGTGCCATAGCAATGAGAAGATTCAACAACACTTTCCATCATCTCAGTGGCTTTGTTCTAGTAGGTTTCTCTGAATGGCCCAAACTAGAAGTATTTCTTTTTGTGATCATCTCTATCTTCTATATATTGACCCTTCTTGGAAATTCAGTTATCATTTTCTTGTCCCGCTTTGACCCCAGACTCCACACCCCCATGTATTTCTTTCTGGCTAATCTCTCCTTTTTGGACCTCTGCTATACAACTTCCACAGTCCCCCAGATGCTGATAAATATACACAGTCACATAAGAAGCATCAGCTACGTGGGATGTATAGCTCAACTTTTCATCTTCCTAGGTCTAGGATCTAGTGAATGTTTACTTCTCTCAGTAATGGCCTTTGATCGATATGTAGCTATCTGCCAGCCTCTCCACTACACAGTTATCATGCATTCTCGGCTATGCCAACAACTAGCAACAGTGGCTTGGATAACAGGTTTCAGCAACTCCTTGGTGCAAACAGTGTTGACTTTCTTATTACCTCGCTGTGGCCAATATCAAGTAGAGAGTTTCTTCTGTGAGGTACCTGCCATGCTTCAATTATCATGTGTGGATACATGGATCAATGAAGTGGAGATGTATGCAGCTGTGATCATCATAAAGGTTATTCCTGTTGGATTAATTCTTTTCTCTTACATCAACATTTTCAGAGCAGTAGTAAGGATTCAGTCTTCTGAAGGTCAAAAGAAGGCCTTCAACACATGTGGGTCTCATCTTCTGGTGGTCATCATGTTCTATGGCTCTGCCATTAGTGGTTATGCATATATGGCACCCAAGAGTAACTCAGCCAAATTGAAGGGCAAGCTTCTTGCACTCTTCTATGGACTCATAACTCCAATGCTCAATCCCCTTATCTACACCTTGAGAAATAAGGATGTTAAGAGAGCAATAAACAAGCTACTTGGGAGAGAACAAGAGCAAGGGTGGAACATGGCTTAGGAGAATATAGTCTTCTCATAATTCGCACTACACACTTCCACAATACCTACTGTTAATTGCTATCATTCATACCACCACTCCAAATGGTGGTTGATGATATCTGAATGAATATTTTCTCTCAGATATTAGGGCTATAAAAAATAATGAATATTCACAAATGTTAGATGCCATATTCTGGTAAGTATATGTTGTGTTTTATGGTAAATTTTTCAATTAATAAGCATATGACTTCTTATCCCGCAACACATTAAGACTACTGGAGAAGGTAGTAATCCTGAGACTTTTTAAAAAATCATGAAGATGATTGCTTGAAATGACTAAATTAGGCCACAATGTAATATACCGATAATCAAGCTGAAATTTCATTTTCTCTTTGTATATTTTTAGATTATTGGAAGCACAAATTTTTATATCTAATTTCATTTTAATCAACTTTAAGATGACATTCTCTGTGAGTAAAGTGGATGCTGTGGTCATCTAGATTGTTCTGGAAAAAAGAAGGGCAAACACACAATAACTCTGTACAATGCTTCCAACTCTTTTTTTTTTTCATATATCTGGCAGCTTTTGTAGTATATGTCTATAACACTATACCTCAGTTTACAGAAGTTTTTCTTTATGGTTAAAACACGGAGAACACATGTACACGTACATATTTCAGCAATGACCTACTGATCTGAGAGACATTTTGCTGCCAAATGAGTGTGTATTTTATTCTTGGTGTTCAAGCATTTTGATCAGCATTATCATAGCTATTCTCAGCAGACCAAATTGATATGGAATAATAAAATTTTTTCTCCAAACTTAATGGCAAGAAATCCAATAACTTCTGAGTTTTTTCCTGTACATGGGGCAGATATTCTTAATACCTCATTTAAGAACTCCATGTATTTGTTGGTGGATGAATGGTCTGTATTTTGATAAAGGTGTTTGGACTTGACACAATTAAGAGTCTCCTGTATGCACTCTGAAAATGGTCCAAATATCTAAAAGAACATTCCTACTAGCAATGTATTTCATTACATTTGTATCACTTTATTATCTTCATTTACAGGTTCTTGTGTACACATAGGAAATAGTGGGGCAAAACAGACTGAATGTTCATCTTGGTGAGGTTATAATAGAAAAAGTGGAAAAGAGCATCCACTCTCAAAGATTGTAATGCAATAGATCATTTTATGAATGTGATATACACACCCTTTCCAGATATTTCTGGGCAGTGGATATGTAGCTCATTCCTCTCACAAAATATAGAATATGAGCAGCTTGAAGACATGATGAAATTTATATCATTTTTCAAGTAATATGTACATAATCAGCTCTTCTTTCTCAATTCAACCCTCACAAATTTTAATATTATGAAAATAAAAATGCTATTGTTTTTTCTAACAATATATTTGCATACTACTTGTGTATCTATAATTTAGGGAAGATATAAAGGGATTGAAAACTCAGGTTTCCAATAGTACAAAAATCCTAGTCCCAATCATTTCCAAGGAAAAATTTTATTATCTGTCTTTTCACAAGAATTTCTACAAATGTGGTGTTTTGTATTTAATGAAATAGATAATAGATTTGGTAATCATATTTAAACTTTTAAAATACACTTATATATTCTGTATTTCATTTTTCTTAAAATAAAAGTTGATGTTCAAGTGAAAGGAGTTACTTAATATTAATATTAAACTGGTAGCTGAGTTATTGGATAGACAGAACTAAAAACAAATGGAGAGTTCAATCAATTTGGAGAACTGATATTAAACCAATACAGAAAAACGAGTGCTACTAGACAGTGACTATTCTGATTCGGCATCCACTGTGATTTTCCTGTGTATCAGAAGCATGGAGTGAAATTTTAAATATCACAAGTGCATGCACAGACCATGAACTTTTGGTGCCATTTCTTGGTAATATATGATAATTATAACTCTAGGAATTTTCCATTAAAATTTTTGTTTTCAAGATTTTTCTGTTATTAGATATAAGTGGTTCCCTTTATCAGATTAAGGAAGTTCCCTCTATTGTTAGTATGCTACATGTATTTTAATTTAAACATTTTTTTTTACTCTTTAACATATATTTATCTTTAGTTGATAAAAAATGTATATATTTATGGTATAAATGTGATGTTTGATATATGTGTTCATTGTGGAATAATAAAATTAAGCTAATTGACATATATATTACCACACATTTATCATATGTGTATATTGAGAAAATTTAAAACATACTCTCTAAGCAATTTTCAAGTGTACAGTATATTCTTAACTATCATAACCACTATGTGCAATAAGCATTTTGAATTTTTGTATCTTTAGACAAACAAAATCTTTCCCACTGTACTATGTACCACACCCATTACCCAGCCACTGATAAATATTATTCTACTCTCCACTTGCATTAATTCAACTTTTTTAGATTTCACATAGAATGAGATTATAAAGAACTGGTCTTTCTTGTTTAACTTTACATCCCAGAGGCTCATGTCACAATTGTAGAATTTCATCTTTTAACAGGGTTTAATAGTATCCTAACATGTATGTATAGCACAAATTTTAACTATTCACAAAATAATGAGACAATTAGGTTGAAATGGCATTTTTCCAAAGACTTTTACTAAATATATTGAAATGGTCATAGTGTTTACCTTTTATTTTGTAAATAAGATAATTACATAGTTCAAGGTAACAATAAGACATTCTATTTGGGTATAATCTGCTAATCATAGAAAATAATGAAACAAAATAAAAAGAACAACATGGGTCTATTTTTTTAAAATCACAATGTCGAAAAAAAACTGTGGAAAATGTAGTATTTTAATAAAATAAATAATACTTTGTAAATTGCTTAAACATATAAAATCAATATTGACACTTATCTCTCAGAAATTATCACCTGGCACACACCTGTAATCTCAGCAACTCAGGAGGCTGAGGCACAAGATCAGGAGTTCAAAGCCAGCCTCAGCAATTTACCAAGGCCCTAAGCAACTCTAAATAATATATAAAAAAAGGGGGGGTATGTGGCTCCATGGTAAAGCACTCTTGGGTTCAACTCCTGGTACAAAAAAATTATCATATGATTATGGATATACATGTAGATAGCAAAACAAACAAACAAAAACATTAGAAAATATCATCATGATATTGGGGTTGACAAAGTTGTTTTCTGATAATGCATAAATAACATGTAGAAGGAACTGACATGTAATGTGGACTTTATTAACATCAGAAATTTCTGCTAATCACAAGACATTAAGAAAATGAAAAAGCAAACCATATGGTGTAAAAATATGTTTACAATATTTATAATATCAAAGGCTGATACAGAATGGGATAAATAACACCCTAAAAATCAAGGGGAAAAAACATAAAATCCTAACTGAAAGTAGATGTTAAGTTCTTGAAGACGTACTTACAAAAAAAAATCACATTAAAACTGACAGTCAATACACAAAAAGACATTCAACCACATTAGTGTTATATAAATAATTATTAGACCCCGAATTTTTTACTATTAACCAAAGTACCTAAATTAAACAGACTGGTAATTCCAAGTGTTGATGAGCGTGTGAGCACATAGATTTCTTTTACATGGTATCTAAGTTGGTTACCATCAACATTAGAAACTGTAAGGCAGAGCACTAACTAAAGAATATATATATATATATATATATATATATATATATATATATATATATATATAATCACTCAGTAATTCTACTCCAAGTTATTTGCACTAAAATACATGGGTTAAAATGTTCATATTAGCAGTATTCATAATAAACCCAAATTTAAGGTGTGAATTCACAAATGGGAAGAAGTTGATTCCAGGTGAGGAAGTCCTACACTGCTAATGCACTAAAGATAAAACATATTGGTGTGTTGAAAGAGTGAGGAACTCACTATTACTTCTGTCACTAAGATGAGGTCAGATCTCATAGGCCTAATCTCATGAGGTCAGCATTACTCTGATTAAAGAAAAAACAAAGACAACATAAGAAAAAGTAAATAGAACTACAGACCAATACCTCTGATGATCATAGACTCAAATCTATACAGGATGTTAATAAATCAAATCCAAAAACAAATAAAAATATAATACATCAATCATATGTGGTTTTATTATTAGAAAGCAAGTTTGGTTTAACATCTGTGCCTAAATGACACAGTTCATCTAATTAACATAATAAAAAACATAAATCCTGTGATTTATCAAAATTTAACATTTTTTCATGAAAAAATCTCAACAAACTAGAAATAAATTTCCTCAACATGGTTAAGTACATTAATAGAAAATCTGCTCCTAAAATCATTATCAATGATGAAATACTCAATGCTTTCTTCATAAAATTAGCAACAAGGCAAAAAGACCTGATTTCACCATTTTTGTTTAAACTTATTTTGGACATTGTAGGCAGTGAAATACAACAGAAAAATAATATAAAATATTTATAACTGACAGATCTATATGTTTATGGGTAAAGACCTACAGACCTATAGGAAAGGAAGAAGTAAAATGGCCCTAATATGTAGATAACCTGATCCACATATAGACATCCATCTGTAGTTTAGTAATAATAATCTAACTTAGTCTGCTATATAAGTTTTAGTTGTGACTACTGTAAAATGCCAATGTTAGATGCTAACATTAGAATAAACTAGGGAAAAGATATATGTCTCTGTAATATCACCATGACTTTTCTGTAAATGTAAAATGCTCACAAAATATTAAGTGCATTTAAAGTGAAAGCAGTATCATAAGAAATCAAAGAAATACAAATTAAAGCATGAGATACCACTTCATATCAATTAGCATGATTAAATTAAAAAAAAATTGTTACATTATTAAATATTGGCAAGAATGTGGAACAACTGGAAATATTATGTATAATGAAGTGAAAATGTTATAGTCAATTTTAAAACATCGTGGCAATTTCTTATATAGTTAAACAATAGTTGACCATATTAAGGTAGAAGGGCAATTTTACATTACCCACATCACCCTTTGCCCAATTCAGACAACATACTGCAAAGAGATACATGCTGTGATTGGGTAAAAGAGAGGAAATTAAGCAAAAGACTTTATCTAGAAATCTAACATTAGACTGTGAAGAAAAACTCAGAAATGAGAAGACTCTGCTGTGTGACCAGCACAGTAGCTTCATACTAGAGGTCCTAAGCATAGAAGTTAACTAGTGAGAGCAAAATAAATACACATAAGCTCAATTTACCTTTTTTTTGAAAAGGTCTGAGATGGCCCTCCCCAGCTCCTGCCTGGAGCCACCTGGTGGGTTGGCGAGGTTTAAACAAGAAACTAGCAGGAGAGAGGAAGGGCACGCCAGAGAGTGGCCTTTTATTGGGGAACAAGAAATTCAGGGGAAAATTCCATACAATGAAGGTTAAGGGGGACAACATTCCAAGGTCAGGGTCAGTGATTGTTCTCAGGGTCAATGGTCAGTCATACCCCCACAAGGATGGGCTCTCCCACTTAAAGTGTGGGGATAGGTTCTGACACAGCTTGGCCTGAACACCTCACACCCAGTCAGGGAAGTACCCAAACACTTGTGAGAATGGCTTCCCACAGAAGACTCCATCTCTATGTCCACAGAGTGAGCCTTTAGATCCACCCTAAGGTTAGGTGGGGCTTTGTAGCCCCAGGCTTCAAACCTTCAAGTCAGATTTAATTTCTAGTCTGCACCACTGAAAGGGTCAAAAGCCCTATGCTTCAGAACCAAGCCAGATTGCCTGCCCAGAATCTTTGGACAGGCTTTTTATTGAAGATCTTTTTCAGACTAATATAATCTATAAAGTCTGAAAGAAGTACCTACTTATTCCAACATGCAGACATTGATGCAATCAGTCAAGTATAACATCAGCAAGTAGATAAAATAAAGGACCAGAGACTAATCTTAAAGGAAAAGAAATGCATGAACTATCTACAAAGAATTAAAAATAATCATTTTTAAAAAGCTTAGCAAATTTCAAGAAAATACAAAGAAACAAATCAACAAAATTAGAAAATAATTTCTAGTGCAAGAAATTTAGAACAGTTTTAAATAATTTTTAAAAATCACACAGAAATCCTGGAGCTGAAGGTCAGGTTGATGGAGCTGGCTAAGGAACAAAGCTCTAAGCAACTTGTGACAGTGAGAGAAACATCAATCAGGTGCTGACAGAACCCCCTATCAATCATCTGGGTTTCCTGACCAATCCTGGATCTTAGCCAGCTCCCCCCACCAACCTCAATAAGACAAGGGATTCTAAAAACAATTTTTCCTATCCCAAGCCCTCCCTTTCTGCCGTAAGCCCAATAAAAATTCCATTCCAGTGGAGCCCCAATGCCCTCTCCTCAGACCCACCCTGTTAGTCTGAGGGTCCCTCCAGCAGCCTTTATAAATCTTCCTCCTTTTGGTCGCTGCTGCTTGACTTTACACTGAACAATACAACAAACTAAACTAAAAATGGAATGGAAATATCAACAGGAGAAGAAAGACTCCATGTACTCCAAGATGGAGGAGAAAATAAAGAATGAAAGTGAATGAAGAAAGTTTATGAAATTCATGGGAAAGTGTCCAAGAACATTTTGGAGTCATAGAAATTCAGAAAGAAGAAAAGACACATATGGGGCAGAAAGTTTATTTAAACAAACAATAGTAGACAACTTCCCAAACTTGGAGAAAGATGTAAGTATCTAAGCATAGGAAGTTCAAATGTCTCCAGTTAGAATCAGTCTAAATAAGACTACTGTTAGGTCTGTTGTGGCAACTTAGAATAAAGCAGAACATCAATCAGATGGCAGTGGAAATGCCTGTCAATCAGCCAGATCTCCTGACTAATGCCTGTCAATCAGCAGGACCCACTGGCCAATCCTGGAGTTCAGCCAACTCCCCTGACCAACTCCAAGGGGGCAAGGGACCCTAGAAACACCTTTTCCTGTCCCAAGCCCTTCCCTTCCTGCTCTAAGCCCCATAAAAGTCCACTCCTGTCGAGCTTCCATGCGGTTTTTTCTCAGACCCTTCTTCTGTCCCCTTTGAGGGTCTGATGGAGTTCCACCCTGGACTGATATCTCAATAAAGCCTGTTGAGTGGCCCTTTTAAATCTGCCTCCTTTGGCCACTGCCTGCCCCGCCTGATCTGACATCTTGGTGCCAATACCTGGGAAGGGATCTTTGGGCTTCTCCCTCAGGGGATTGAAGCCCATCCCTTCCCCCCTTAAAACGAACCAGGAAATTTCTAAGCAGCTCTTTCCCTCTCCCTTCAACCTGGCCTAAAGGAGTGAGGTAAGTTCCTCCTTTCCCCTGACCTTCCATACCCTTTTTGTCTGTCCAAGGGGTCTATCTGTAAGTCACATGCATGCCATAGGCCCTGCCCATTCTGTTCAGGGCTCCAGGGACTGTGGAGATGTCCCAGTCCTCCTGAGAGCGCCCCCCCCCACCAGGTTGGCTAACTGCTGGGGTCCGTGGAGGCTGTAGGGATGCCTCCACCTCCTCCCTGGCCCATATCTGTCCATAGGTGAGTGCAGACAGAATTTGGGATGCCTTCTTCTGCAACCACTCACCCACGAGGGTGTCGGAAGGTCATGGGAAATGCAGATAATTCAAATTTTGCCAAGTTAGGGTTCATTCAAGAACTGCCTTGTATTTTACTGCACTGAGACAATGGGTCACAATGGCCCCCAGAAGGAACTGTTGATTTTAAACCCTCACTGAATTGTACAATTTCTGTCGCCAGACAGAGAAGTGGGAAACAACTTTCAGGCTTTTTGAGAATCACTCCCATCCTGCCCTCTGCTCTCTGCTCCCGACCATCTCTCTGTGACTTTCTCTCTGTTCTTTGCTCCTCTCCTGTCTGCTCTCCCTCCCAGAGGTACCTCATCCCCTCCCCCTCCCTGCTGCCAGCTCTGCAGCTGTTACCTACAGCCCTGCCTGGCCACCAGACGCGTGCGCCCTTCCTCCATACCTCACTGGCTCCCGATGCATGCCTCCCTCTGCTGCCCTGGTTCCAACAGGTAGGCAGAATGGATCCCACCTTGCTGCAGTGGATGGGATCTGCGGATCCCTCCGAGCCTCCTCCCCCACTCTGCTCACCTCTTCTACTGATAAGACACTTCCCTCTCCACCTCCCCCACTCTCTTCTTCCTCTCCTGCTACCTTGATTTCTCCACCCACCTCTTCCATTGATACCACCCTTCTCCCTCCCCTCCACCTGGCTCCTCTTCCTCCTCTCCTACAGCCATGATCACCTCCACCCATTCACCCCTCTCCCTTCAGTGCCCACACCCAGTCCACTGATCCCTCTTATCAGATAACCCACAGTTTCTTTGTCCTCTCAGGGAAGTAGCTGGTGCTGAAGGGATAGTTTAAGTGCACATCCCATTTTTCGCTTCAAGATCTTTCCCAGATTGAAAAACATCTTGGGTCCTTCTCTGCTGACTCTTCTGCTTATATTAAGGAATTCCGATATCTCTCCCAGACCAATGATCTTACCTGGCATGACATCTATATTGTTCTGTCCTCTACTCTGACCCCAGATGAGCGAGCCCACATTCAGCAGGCTGTTCAAGATCATGCTGATCAAATTCACTTAACAGATATGACTCTCCCCAGAGGTGAAGCAGCTGTTCCCCTAACCGAACCTAACTGGGACTATCAAGATGGCCAACAAGGTCGCCGTCACTGTGCTTGCATGGTCCAATATCTTATAGCAGGCATGCAAGCAGTTTCTAATAAGGTAGTTAACTTCAATAAACTGAGGAAAATTACCCAGAATCCTGATTAAAATCCAGCCTTATTTCTCAACCCGCCTTACAGAGGCTCTCATCAAATATACTAAGCTGGATCTTGAGTCTCCCACCAGGGCTACAGTGTTAGCAACCCATTTCATTACTCAATTGGCTCATGATGTTAGAAAAAGCTCAAATGAGCTAAGGAGGGCCCTCAGACCCCTATCTGAGATCTGGTGAAAAAGGTCTTTAAAGCAGGCTCCATTGTAGAAAAAGGTAACACCCCAAATCCAGGCCTTGGCAGCAGCCCTGAGGCCCACGTCTCCAGCAAAAGTTTCAGAGGGAAACCAGCATTCCTCTCCACCAGAGGCTTGTCTCAAATGTGGATGCGAAGGACACTGGGTTCGCCAATGCCCAAACCCACAGCCTCCTTCCAGGCCATTCCCCACCTGTAAGCAGATAGGACATTGGAAGATTGACTGCCCCATGGCTGGCCCTTCCTCGGTGCCTCTACACAGGGGTATGACCAGTCAGGCTGTCACTTCTCCTGAACTTTTGGGGTTCACAGAAGACTGAAGAAGCCCAGACTCAAAGACCCCCATCACTCTTGCAGAGCCCAAGGTAATGCTCCAGGCAGCGGGTAAGTCCAAAAGCTTCCTTGTGGACATGGGGGCTACATATTCTGTCTTGCCTGCCCACTCTAGGCCTCTGTTTCCTTCCCAGGTCTCAGTTATAGGGATTGATGACAAACCCTCCTCCCCAAACCAAACTGTAAAGCTGGCCTGTGCCCTGGAGGGACACCCATTCACCCATCCTTCTGGTCATTCCATCTTGTCCAGTTCCTCTTCTAGGCAGAGATGTTCTCCAATTACTAGGACCCACCCTCCAACTACACCCCAAGAATACTACCACCCATCTCCTTCTTTCTTTAATTCTTACCCTCTCTAATAACCCACCAGTACCTACTGTGCCATTGCTCCCTGACCTAGTCAATCCCCAGATCTGGGACATCTCCATGCCAGTCAGAGTTTCCCACCACAAGCCAGTCCATATCCAGCTGAAACCCCAAACTAAATTTCCATTGGATCCCTAAGACTCTCCCTGCAACAATCCCATATTTCTGGTACGCAAACCCTCAGGAGCCTATCACTTAGTCCAGGAACTCTGCCTAATTAATGAGGCAGTTATTCCCATCCACACAGTGGTTCCCAACCCTCACAGTTTTCTTACTCATATCTTTCTTTGACCATTCACTTTACTGTCCTGCATCTTAAAGCTGCCTTCTTTACAGTTCCCCTCCATCCAGATTTCTTTGCCTTCATATGGGAAGACCCTACATCCTTTAGGTCTCAACTGCTGGCATGAACAGGCCTATCCCAAGGCTTCAGGGACAGTCCCTACTTCTTTGGTCAGGCCTTGGCATAAGATTTAACTGTTTGTGATTTGGGGATAGCACTCTCTTACAGTTGGATAGAAGCCTTCCCTACATCCAGGGAAACTGCTGACACCATTGCCTCCATTCTCATTGAGCAGATCATTTCCAGATTTGGACTTCCTGTCTTCATCCAGTCAGACAATGGTCCAATCCTCTCTTCTCAGGTTGTTCAACTAGTTTCCAAAGGCCTCAACATCATTTGGAGGCTCCCCATCCCCCACTGACCCCCATACACTCATATTTCCATTCTAGGGTCCACCAAACTCAAGATTTCTCGCCAACCCTCTCCTTCTTTTACTAATCATTAATTTCTCTCAAGCTTCTATCCCAACCCACAGATGACTCTTCTACATCCAAGCGACATGGCAACAGGATGACACCACCCACTCTCAGTTTATGGGTCAAGGCGATTGCCCTTTCACTGGCTGTAATCGGGCCATCACCCTTATTGTTACTGGATTCAACTGGGCCACCTCATCCCACTTATGTTCAGCAATGTTATGCTTCACATCAGACCAAACTGAGGAATCTTGTAAGTGCTGGCCTGACACCTATGGCGGGTGCCCTTATAATTCATGCAAGAGACAATTATTAGATAAGCCTTGCTATGAGAATCAAGCATACACTAAATTAACTATTTGGGACCCATGGAACCCAAGATGGGCCTCTGGTATTGATGGTAAATTTTATTCATGGGGTTTTGCCAAACACCCCTCAGCCTCTATCAGAATATGGAGAACTTATATACAAGTGCTCCCTCAAATTCACATAACCATCCAGGAGCAAGAGAAGGAACTCCAACACCAGCTGGATGCAATTGCCTATCCTAAAGCTGACCCTTTCTCATGGATGGCCCAAATACATCAGGGCCTTCAGCTTCTCAATTTGTCCAAAGTGAATAACATTTCAGACTGTTTCCTCTGTGCAGGTTTGGATCCTACTCCATTAACTGCAATTTCCATTGATTTTCTTCTCAATACCTCAACTAGACCCCAAGGACCCACCTCTCAAGCCTTTGAGCAAGTACCTCTTTTTCATAACTCATTAGGGAATTTCTCTTGCTGCTACACTTCCTCAGGTTCTGCACCCTGTGACCAGATTGTTTGAATTTCTTCCTTAACCTTTGCTCCACCTGAGTTCTTTTTCTGGTGCAATGGTACCCTAACAAAAAATCTAAGTCTCAACATGCAGTTTGCTTTTTCTGTTCCTTCCACCTTGGTCCCCTAATTAACTCTGTACAGTGAGGCTGAGTTAACATGGCTTGTTTCTACCTCCCTTTCCAGGACAAGAAGGGCTGTCTTTCTACCAGTAGTAGATGGACTCTCCCTGGCCTCCTGCCTCGCGGCCTCTGGACTCGGGGCAGGAGGACTTGGTTATGCAGTAACCACTACTCAAAAGCTTGAAAAACAACTTCAAGAAGCAGTAGAGGCATCAGCCACTTCTCTCTTTTCCCTACAAAGGCAAATAACATCTCTTGCCCAAGTCTCATTGCAGAACCATTGAGCTCTAGATCTCCTCACAGCAAATAAAGGAGGAACCTTTCTGTTCCTGAAAGAAGAATGCTGCTTTTATATCAATGAAACTGGATTGGTCAAAGAGAATGTTGACACCCTCTGTCCTTTGAGTGAAAGACTTAAACAACAACCATCAAATGACCCCTGGCCAGGCTGGCAAAATTCAACCCTCATTGCGTGGCTGACTCCCATTCTCACTCCTATTTTAGTAATAGGGCTTCTATTAATGATTGCTCCCTGCCTCCTCAGGTTCGCTCAAAAGCACGTGAGTGAAATTGCCAGAGTGACCTACAACCAGATGCTCCTACACCCCTACAGTCGCCTTCCCACCAAACCTACACCCAAACCACTCCCTCCTATGATGCCCCTAAACAACCTGGAAGTAGCCAGACGAAATTTGCCGCCCTATATCACCAAAAAGGCTGGAATGTTAGGTCTGTGGTGGCAACTTAGTGGCAACTTAGAACAAAGCAGCCCGCACCTGAAAAGAACATCAATCAGATGCCAGCGGAACTGCCTGTCAATCAGCCAGATCTCCTGACTAATGCCTTTCAATCAGCAGGACCCCTCTGGCCAATCCTGAAGTTCATCCAACTCCCCTGACCAACTCCAAGGTGGCAAGGGACCCTAGAAACACCTTTTCCTGTCCCAAGCCCTTCCCTTTCTGCTCTAAGCCTCATAAAAGTCCACTCCTGTCAAGCTTCCATGTGGTTTCTTCTCAGACCCTTCTCCTGTCCCCTCTGTGGGTCTGATTGAGTTCCACCCGGACTGATATCTCAATAAAGCCTGTTGAGTGGCCCTTTTAAATCTGCCTCCTTTGGCCACTGCCTGCCCCACCTGATCTGACAACTACCTCAACACATATTATAAGCAAACTCTCAAAGTCAAAGACAAAGAGGATTCTAAACACAGCTGTAGAAAAGAAAGAAATAAAAAATAAGAGATTTTCAATATGGCTAACAACATATTTCTCTCTAGAAATCTTATAGGCTAGGAGAGAGTAGGATTATGAATGTATATTCAAAATGTTAAAGGGGAACAACCTGCCAATAAAGAATAAGAATAGTATGAAAAAACAGCCTCTATCTTAGAGCAAAGCCTGTCCAAGGAAGGGACATGACCTTTGTCCTTGGAAAGACCCACAGAGCACTCCTAGGCACATTCCCACCCTGCTAATTTGTTTATCTACAAATAACTGGAGAGATCTGCTTAGCCAGGTGTCCCAGACTCACTCAGGCTAGGTGGGGACCCATAGCAACCCCATAGCAGCCACCAATCAGCATGAGACAGGGAAATACCTGGGATGCCAGATGACCCTCCCAGTAGTTTATGGTGTTGGGAAACCATGTAGTTCAGTAAAACACCCCTCTTGCTTTAAACCAATAAGTTCAAATGAACCCCCTCTTGTAGTAACCAATCACCTCTACCCAACTTGTTCCTGCCAGTGAGTGTGCTAATCATGTTTTAGAGTTGTTTTATGATTTTCCCATGGTGTGTGATGATTTGCTAAGAGATGCTATGATGTATGTGAAGTCCCTGCCTTCCCCAAAGAATGTATAAAACGGCTGCAAACCCTGGGCTCAGGGCCTCTCAGCATCACCAGTTACTGTGTGTGTGCATGGAGGACCGAGCTAGCTCGCAATAAACACCTCTTTGCTGTTTACATGGATCTTGGTCTCTGGTGGTCTTATGGGCATCCTGAATTTGAGCATAACAGTATCCACAGCTAAGGAAATCATATAATGTTCTTTAGAAATGAAAGAGAAAAGATACTTTTCAAAATAAATAAAAACAGAAACAAAAAAACATACTTACATTACAAAATATGCTAAGGAAGTTTTTGAGGTTGAAAGAAAATGATACTAGTGAATAATAAAAAAAATCTGAGAATAAAAAAAACTCACTGATAAAAGTAATTCAAAATATGATAATAATGTAATGTTGATACATAAATCTATAACTTTACTGTCAAGTTTCAAAGACAAAACTATTTCAAAAGCAATGCAATAATCTGTTAAATTATATTAAATATACAAGGATGTAAATTGCAACATCAAAATTCAAAATGTGGCATATGCAGTGGATAAAATATGGTTTTGCTTTTTGTAATCAAAGTTAACTTGTTACCAGTTTAAAAAAATATGCTATAACTATAGGATGTGGTTTGTGAGCTTTGTTGTAACCACAAAGGAAAAACCGAAAGTACACACACACACACACACACACACACACACACACACACACACACATCCAAAAAGCAAAAAATCAAAACTTACCATTTCTTTTTAATGAGAAAAAGTAATAGAGGGAAAAAAAGAAGACAGGATCTATAAAACAACTGGGAAACAATTAATAAAATGGCAGTTGTTAGCACAAAAGCACATGAACTTTCTAGATTAGCTCAGCACAGCTTTTATTCGGGAACAGAGTGAGGTCTCTCCCATTTTCCTGGTGGAAAATAAGCCATACACCAAAGGGGGAGATTAGGCTTATATAGGCTACACTGAGAGGTGACTTAATTAATAATTTTACAATTTTAGCTATCTTTACTAGGCCAGGTGGAGGGTGCAGGGTCATTAGTCAGTTACTGAGAAATAATTTGTTTAGGGTGGGATCAATGTTTTGGCCTCTTCCTAGAAGCAGTTATTTTAGGCTTGATCCTCCCCCAGGGCCTGCTTTTTCACTAGGAAACATTGTATTGGGAAAAAATCAAAGTATTGTATTCTCCCTCATTCATTCTCCCTAGGTCACTTTATTTTGGGGTTTGTCACTTTCCATATCCAAGAGCAGTAGTAAGACCTTACCTACTAATAATTACCTTGAATATAAATATATTAAATTATTCAATAAAAACATAAACTGATTGAATGGATACAAACAAAATAAGATAGACCCAGCTATATGCTTCCTGTAAAAGGCTCACTTTACCTATAAGAATACTTATAGATTGAATGTAAATGACTAGAAAAAGATAGTTCTTGAAAAATGAAAACCAAAAAAGAGAAGGCATAGCTATATTTAAATAATATAAAATAGATTTCAATTCAGAAACTGTAAATAAAGGGACAAAGAAAAATATTATTTAATGTTAAATAAGTCAATTCATCAAGAAAACAAGAATTTGAAATACACATACATTCAACATCAGAGCTCCTACATATATAAAGCAAATATTAGCAGATGTGAATGAAAAGACAGACTGCAATACAATAAGAGTAGAAACATCAGTATCCCATATTCAGAAATGAATAGATTATCCAGAAAGAAAATCAATAAGAAAACATTGGACTTAAATCATACTATAGATAAAATGGACCTAACAGATATACTTAGAATACTCCTGCCAACAGCTACAAAATACACATTATTCTTTTTCTGGTCTTGATGGTATAAAACTAGAAATAAATTGTAGGAGAAACTTTGGAAAATTCACAAATATCTATCACTCCCAAACAACCAATAAGTCAATGAAGATAATAAAAGGAAAATTGAAAAAAAAAATGTTTGAGACAAAAACAGAAACACAACATATCAAAATCTACAGGAGATACAAAAAGCAGTTCTAAGAGGGACATTTATAAAAATAAATAGCTATATCAAATAAAGAAGTACATTAATTTTGTTTTTAAAAATGTTTGGCTATTATGAGTTTCTACAACTTTTGATATAGTATCATCAGTTGGATTTATTTCGAATAATGACTGAGTAAGAACATTTGAGCACCTTGTATCAGACAGAAGCACTGTACAAGTACAGAAGAGTACTATCTCAGACATATATTAAAATATTTGTATCTTAAATACAATACAATGCAAATACAATTAGGAGAATATATCTCAAGAATTTGTTTGACTGACTTTAATAACCAAGTAGACCATTTATATTATTAATTCATTATTAATTTGTTATTTGAATGGCACTATGATAAAAAATTAAATATAAATATGAGGTGGCACTTTTGGTTAGTTTAAAAATCTTTATTAAAAAATAACAGTGATTTGACATTAGTTTCCATTAGTTTTTCAATAAAGAAATATCATGCTTAAGGTTTGGGAAATATTAAATTTTGAATGACATTGCTGTTGTAAACTCATTTTCCTGACAATTTGTTTTGTTTGAAATGTTTTTTCCTCTCCTTAGTTTAGTCTATTTAGTGAGTCGTTAAGAACACTGATTTTGAATTATTTGATTTAGAGGCTTTGGCAAGCAAATCAAAGACAATGAGTGTGAGAATCTAGGAATCCAGTTTTACATTAACGGATATTTTAAGTACACATTTTAAAGTCAAAACTCTGTAGGATGGCATATTAAAGATCATCTTTAATATACAAATTTCTTTTATACTGATATTCTTGGTCCTATAATGGATATACATTTAAAAAGACCAAATGATAGCACAAAGGAAGAGAGAGTTATCTTTAGAAATACTTATATTCATATTGGAGCAAACAGAAAATGCACAGAGACAATTCCAACAAAAGTTTTAAAACCTCTCAACCCTGCATCTTTTCTAAAAGAAAATATAATTACTAGAAATAGTAGAATCCTCAAATAAACATGCACAACCATGCACATACACACACTCTCCAAATAAATTAGATTCAAAGTCCTTGTCACTTTTCACCTGGCAGGAACTGAATTCCCCAAATCTGTCTACCCAATAGAAATCACCTAATTATCAAATCAAACAAATCAAAACTCAAAATCCATCACCAACATAGGTAAATAAGCTATGAAAAATCAAAGTTCAATGAAAAACTAATCTGGTAAATAATCAAATATGGAGTGTAAAAGTAAAAAAAAAAAAATTCCACCAGGACACATAGGACAATAGCCAAGATAGGGAGGGAGGTGGGTAAGTGGAGGATCCTCCTGGGTCCTCCTGCACAGTGCATACTAGGTGCATTTACAGAAGACATTTCTCTTGATCCAAGGATAAGATCCAGATCACAATATCTTACTGAGTTTTCAGGAATAAATTCCCAAAGAATGACTAAAAGTCATCTGGCTAATTAGTAGCACATCATTTATTTTTATACAAATGATATCAATCAATAGATATGTTTTGTCTAATAGAGGGGATCCAGGATTTATAAAAAAAGAGAAAGAGAGAAGGAAGAAAATTAACTGCAAAAATTCTGGAAGCAGAAAGCATTATTTGGACTTCATTGAGCAAACTGATTGGCTGGTAGATAACAAAGATGTCAATTTAAATAGGATATCTTTGATTATGATAAGTAGAAAAATAAAAGGAAGCAATATTCATTTCTTTTAGGTTCTCCAAAGGGTCTTATGAGTCTAAATTTGTAGCACTTGTGTTAGGCTCTCTTTGATTAAAGTCTTCTAATGTCTTCCCATCAGCATCTATACCTTAGGTCAAATTTGCTTCTGTACTTCAAGAGAATCTCTCATTCTACTGTGCTTTTATCTGTCTTCTCACCAGCCTCTTCAAAGCTCCCTTTATATCTTTGTTTCTCAAAGTATAAATGAGGGGATTTAGAGTGGGAGTTACTCTAAATCAGTCTACAAAAGCCTGATGAACTTTTCTTGACTGTGTGCATAGGAGCTGTTGGGATGGATATAGACAGCTGTGATGGTGCCATAGAAGAGGGATACTATACTACCAAGAGATGAGTTCCACAAGTCCTAAGGGCTTTATGGCAGGCTTGAGCTGACCTGATCCTCATCACTGCTTGGACTATGTACCCATAATGAGACCAAGATGAATGCCAGGAGGAGGAAAAGCAGTACCAAAGAAGTCATGAAGTGATGGACCTCAATAGTATGAATGTCTATACAGGTCAACTTGATAATGGCAGGAACTTCACTGTTGAAGTGGTAAATCCTATGGTTCCCACAATGGGGCAACTGAAGGGTTATGGTGCCCTGAATGAGTGTGGTGCTCACTCCACTCAAACATGCTATTCCTGCAACTGAACTGGCAAAGTCATGGGTGCATAACTGTGGCATAAAGGAGTGATTGGCAAACAGCAGCATAATGATCAAATGCCATGACCGCTAGGAGAACACATTCAGTGGATCTCAGTGCCAGAGACACATAGAGTTGAATGGCACAGCCTATAAGTGTAATTGTTTTGGCTGGACTGCAGAGGTTCCACAGCAGCTGGGGAACAATGCTTGTTTTAAAGCAGGGGTCAACGAAGGAGAGAAAATAATACATGAGTGTGTGGAGCATGGGGTCCAGACAGGAAATAATACATGAGTGTGTGGAACATGGAGTCCAGACAGGAACCCAGTATGATTGCTGTATTGCCTACCAGTGTCAGATGGTAAGAGATTAGCATGAGCACAAAGGGGATCTTCTCAAGTTGTGGTTGATCAGAAAAACCCACCAGTATGAAATAACCTCCTAAACTCTCATTAGGCATCTTCATATCACTATACTTATGACAAGAAGAGAGACAAATATAAAAATAGAGATGTTAGTGGAATGCATCTAGAATCAGAATTATAACTGAGAACCCTAAAAAATGGAGGAGGAGTATGTAATGTATGGAGCATGGAACAAAGAGGGGGATGGAGAGAGAGATAAATGGGAGAAAGAGACAAGCAAGTACATTTCCAAGAGAAACATAAAAGTATGCAGAACTTACCAAGAACTGTGGGAAGCTATCCTTGCACATGATTGAGTTACCTCCCGGCTTGGTGAGAGGCACTCAGACACATTTTTATGTGTTAGAGCTTTCCCCACCCTTTTTGGGTTGGAGGGTTTGTCCATGTGGAGGCTTGCCTGACCACAGCCCTTGAAGATCCAATCATCTCACCTGACCTTGGAACATTGCCCCCCTTAACCTTCATTGGATGAGATTTTTCCCAGAATTTTTTGTTCCCCAATAAAAGCCCTCTCTTTGGCGTGCTTGTCCTCCCTCACTAGCCTCTTCATTAAATCTCACTACTTCCTTGGGTAGCTTGAGGCTGGAAATTTGAGGAGCTGTCCTGGAGCTGGTTTAAAGGTAATTGGAGTCTGTGTCTTTAATTTAAACTCCCTTAGGATTCTATCATGTAGCCAAACCATTCATATAGTCTGCACTGGCCGAGGAATAAAGAGAACCATTAAAATATATGAGGATATAAAGTAGACCATACAAGAAGTAATTAATAATTATTGGTTGCTCAGTTCTTGTAAATTGTTCTATTTTTTTTCTTAGAAATCCATACTTTTCTTCCTGAACAGCATCTTATAAGATTATAAATAAAAGATAAATAAGAGATGTGGTAAAATCAACAATCATCTTTGTAGATATTTTATCAGTTGTCAATAATAAAAGTTGCAAATAAAGATATTTTGGGAAACTTTTATATGGTTATTTAAATATTGTACCCTGACACACACATTTGTCAAAATTTTGCTAAGGATGAAATACCTAATTATCACTTTTAATTAGCTAATATATGTCATCTATGCATTAAACTGCTTTCTTTAAATATATTTCTAATAATATGAAAGTAGACAGTCTAAAGTATAGTGAGAGTCTCCAGAGAGTAACACTCTTGTAAGTTGCAAATAAATTTTGATGCATTGTCAAAAACATTTTTAGAATTGGATATTTTAATTTCCTATTAATTAAAGTAAAACTTTTTGATAATTTCATTTTCTATAGATTTCAATGAAGTTGTGTTTGGAGTTCAAATTCTATTTTCCCTCTTCTAACATCATACTATATATTAGCATAATGATGAGTCCCTTTGATTCCTTACTTTTTTAATATTTATGAAAGACTTTTAATTGATCTCATCACAGTTGGCAAAATATACTAGGTGACCTCTTATCTTTTGGCTTTTCGTCTTCATTACCTGCCTGTACATGGTCATCAGAACCAGACAAATATTTTTATAAAAATAAAATTTTTGTTTCTTAAAATACCAAATTCACAAACCTCATCATCTAATTGAAGGCTCTGCCCAATTTTCTATCTTCTTTCTGTTTTCAGAATTATCTCCCAACATTTGTAATTTATTCTAGCCAAACCAATCTCTACTGTTCTGCACACACACAAAAATTCTAATTTCTCATCCTAACTCTATTTCTTTTACTGACTAGTCAATTTCTTTTATTCTTGTCAATTTCTAGGCACTTGTCAATATTTATATCCAGACTCTTGTCTTCAAGAAGTTCCCAAATCTACTATACAAAATGTTTTTCTTCTGAAATCTCAATTGTATGGTTTGCAATTGTGTGTTAATTTACATGAGGACCAATGTAATTGAGCATGCCAAAATTCTTAAATGGAAAGGAACTTTCAAGGGAAAAGACATTTATTTCAAATGTCTTATTCTTATCAGCAGAAGCCTTATTTTTTTAAAAAAATATGGATTGAATAAATGGATTTTGAATAAACTGATGCCTTTACTTATTCTATTAAACTATTTTCTCCCTATTTTTCTTCTCTTAACTAGTCCACCATGTTTTGAAAACATACTAAATGTATAGCAATATTATTGTCATATACATATACACAAACATAAATAATTTGCCTCATTAACATGTATGTATCCAAAATTATGGCTGTATCATAAAGAATCCCATCTTCGGTACCCCAGCAAAATATTTTATTTGGAATTATTTAAGAAAACTAGAGTCAGAAGAAAATTTCCAGAAATATAAGAAAGCTACCCTTTCTTTGATTTTTCAATTTCTGCATTTTCTTATTCCTAAATGTACATTCTTTGAAATTGAGAGATTAGAAAATTATAATTTACTTCAAATCTAACCCTATTATAAAATAGTACAAGGCAACTTAACCCATTATCAGAAATAAAAATTCTTAAACATAGGCATAAAGGACAGTAAGTTATTGACTGGGGTAGTTAGAGGAAGGCTGAAATGAGCAACTGAAGAAAATAATTACTGTTTTCTCTAGACAGAACATCTGTATACATTAGGTGGGGAAGGGAAAGGATATATTATTATTTTCTCACCTCTAAAAATTCTGACCATTCACTTTTCTAATTAGTTTATAAGATAAGAAAGTGATATTTACAAATGACTTTTCCATAAACATGAAATTCTGAAAATGAATCTCAAATTCACTACCAAGTTTGGGGTGTGAGTGCTTATTTCCACAGCCAGAAAACATTAGAATTTGTTACTGTAGCAAGAAATGACATCAGACCCAGATTGGGACCAGGAGAACTCTATATTCGTAATAGAGCAATTAGTATCAAGCACAAAAGTGACCAAGACAAAGGTCTCCTATGGAAATTTTATGGAAGGAACTACTTCTGAACATTTTTATCTTCAATCTAAAATGTTTGAAGGGATTCAGCATAAGACTTCTTAGAAATTCACAAAATACGTACATTGGTACTTCTTAGAAATTCACAGTACAAAGACAATGTCTGCTCACACTAAATTTCTTCCAGAATTTTCTCAAATTATTTAGCTAAATAATATTTTGTTGGATAGCACTTTACAAGTTCTGAGAGACCCTGTCATAGAAACATGAATTTGGGAATAGAAAGGATAACTGTATGTTAACATCACTTATAAATCACCAACTATAAATATTCAAATAACATGAATTTCATGGAAAGTAATCGTAAAATGTCTGGGCCACACAGAAATTTACTTTTGTCTACACCTTTGAGAAGATCCTGAAATGAGACTCAGTTCATTACATGTCATGCTGAAAAACAAACTGAAAGCAGACAATATACATAAATATCAGAACACAAAAATATAGGGTATGGTAAATTCAAAATAAATACTTTATTATACACAGCTGAAATTAAGCTAAGAATTCTTTATTGAACAGACTAATTTTTAGCAAATGTTAGCCAAAATAGAAAAAAATACAAATTATTAAAAATGTACAAAAGAGCATTAGAATTAAGGAAAAATAAGCAGAAACACGCTAAATTTTCTAATACCTTCTTATAGTTGCAGAACTAATTTTAGATTAACTCAGTAAGTAGATAAAAGCTATATAATGCTTACAGCACTAAAAGGAAATAAAGAATCTTAAAAGTTGGCAATAGTTACAAAAGGAAAGAAAAAAAAAAAAAATATATATATATATATATATATATATATATATATATATATATCAGCCAGGTCCAATAGCTTATGCCTGTAATCCCACATTTATTTAAAAAAATGGTAAAAAAAGAAAAGAAATATATCAGAAGGTAAAATAAATAAAAATATAAATTAAAAAAAATCTAACGAAGCCAGACTCAATGGTGCATGCCTGTAATCCCAGCAACTCCAGAGGCAGAGGCAGGAGGATTCAAAGCAAGCCTCAGCAACTTAGAGAGGCCCTGAAAAACTTAGCAAAATGCTGTCTCTAAATAAATTATAGAAAAGGTCTGTGGATGTGGCTCAGTGGTTAAGTGCCCCTGGGTTCAATCCCCAGTACCAAATAATAATAATAATAATAATAATAATAATAATAATAATAATAATAATAATATAATTAATGAAGTCAGCAAAATGGTGGAATAAGCAGCACTAAATGTTTGTTCCTCTACTGAAACATCAAATACAAGTAGAAACTCTCAAAACCAATGTTTTCAAAACTCCAGAAAACATCATATATTTGTAGTAACTGCTGAACAAATAAAAAGTCAGATTGAAAATAGTAAGAATGTTTTTGTGATGCCCTTATTGTCCTTGCTCCAGCCACTTCCTCCATGGTGGTGGCCTTATCATGGCAGCAGCCTGAATTCACAGTATGAGATTTTGTCCCTTGTAAAGAGAAAGAACAGCAGTCCTTACTTACAAACTAGTACATCTGTTTTAAAATGAGCTTATTTTTGTTTCAGTTAACATAGAACACAGGCTAGAAAAGTAGTTGGCACTAAAAACTCTGCCAAGGCTAACTCTTCATACTCCTACAGCAAAAGTCTATGAGTTGAAATTAATGATAGATTACTTAAGGCCCAGGAGCAAATTCTGTCAAATATTTTTTGAGAAATTAGAATACTCAAAATGCACCTATATAAATGGGGTATTTAGAAAACCATATATATGCTTAGGACAAAATATGCATCAAGAAAATAAAGAAGACCCGTAGCTTTCTCTTTAGGCTGATTCCCTAGGCTCAGTGAAATCCTTGCTAGGTTTTGAGGAATATTACTGAAAAAAGTTAATCTGTAAAGACTGGGAGTGTTGTTTGTTGTTGTTGTTCTTGTTGTGTGTTTATGTGTGTTTTCTTTTCTGTTTTTGTTTTATTTTTGAGCTATTGTTTTTGCTTCTGACATGCAAGAAAGTGCCTGCCAAATCTAAAGGAACAGCAATTTCAGTTATCATACGTGGCACAAAATAATCCCTCTCAAAAATACTTTTGTGGGGGTGTAGCTTTGTAATAGGGGATGAATCTCTGTAATAGAGCATGCTCAAGACACTGGGTTTTATTCCCAGAACTGCAAAAAAAAGTAGGGAAAGTAAATAAACAGAAACAAAGCTACAACCTTCAGAAATATAGCTCAGTAAATACTGAAAGGGAAAGGATCTGATTTCTATAACTAACACATTAAATTAGTAGATTACTTAATTTTCAACAACAAAAATCTTCAAGATTTACAAACAAATAGAAAAGTATGGATCATTTGAAGGAATAAATAGATATAAACTATCCTTAAAGAAACCCAGGAATAGCAATTTTTAGATAAAGACTAAAGCAACTTAAAAATGTTCCCCCAAACTAAAGAAAATAGACCAACAATGTGTGAATGAAATAAAAATACCAGCAAAGAGAAATTATAAAAAGGGAATCAAACAGAAATTGGAGGTGAAAAGTCCACAATCTGAAATGAAAATTTCACTAGAAAGATAGCAAATTTGAGAGGGAGAAGAAATAATCAGTAAAATTAAAAGTAGGCCAATTGGTGTTGGCCTGAGAAACAAAAAGAAAAAAATAACAAAGTGATCAGGGAAGAATAAACTCTGTGAGACACCTTCAAGAAAACTAACATGTACATTATGGGATTCCAGAAGAGGAGAGAAAGGGTGAATATTTGAAAAAATAATGACCAAAACTTTAATGAATTTGATGAAACATGTGAAATGACAGAAGAAGCTCAGTAATTTCAAATATGATTAACCCAAAGAGACTCACAGTGAGATGCATAAAAATTACTCTGTCAAGATCAAAGACAGAGAACTTTAAAAGCAGCAAAAGAAATCTACATATATTCACTCCTCCATAAGATTGACATTTAGTTATTCACCATAAACCATGGAGGTTGGAGATGAAAGCATGACATATTTAAGATGTTAAAAGAAAAATAATGTTCCTCAAAAATTCTATATCTTACAATATTGTCCCTCAAAAATGAGAGAGAGATTACAACATTCCCAGATTAATTTAAGCTGAAGGAGTTTGTTTCTTTAGGCCAATTTTATTAGAAATGCCAAGAGAAATCCTTTAAGTTGACATTAAATGATTACTCAAAGCCATATGAAGAAATATATATCTCTGGTATAAATAAAAAGCAAGTGTAATTGTATTTTTGCTTTGTAACTCAATTTTTAATTTTTGATATATTTTAAAAGACAAAAACATAAAAGTTATAATTCTTATCTTATTGGGCACAAAATGTCCAAAAATTTCATTTTGACAATAGTAAAGACAAGGAGCTTTATAGGAACTGAAGTCTCTCTTTGCTTCATGATCACTGTGACATGAGCACATACAAATATTTAACAATTCTCTGCCACACTCTTCTTCCATGATACTCTTTCTGCTTCACCTAAGCCCCAAGAAATGGAGCCAGCCTTCTATGGACTAAGACCTCTGAAACTGTGAGCCCTTGAATAAACTTTTTCTCCTCTATAGTTGTTCTGGTCAGATCCTTTAGTCTCAGCAGTAAAAAAAAAAAACTGATGAAAACAGGAAAGTATCAAACTAGAAAGATTCTACACAGAAAAGGAAACAACTAGCATCATGAAAAAAGAATAAGCATAATGGGAGAAAATCTTTGCTAGCTACTGTTTAAACAGAGGATTAACATCTAGAATACATAAACAACTCAAGAAACTGAAAAACAACAACAAAATGTTGCAATAAATAAATGAGCAAATAAGCTAAACAAACAATTCTCAAAAGAGCACATACATGTATGTTAGACATACAAATGTTTAACAATTACATAAAAAATACTCAGCATCTCTACTCATTAAGGAATTGCACATCAAAACTACACTGAGATCTCATCTCACTTCAGTTGGAATGTCAGTCCTCCATAATATAAATAACAATAAATTCTGGTGAGCATCTAAGGAAAGGGAACTCAAAAACTGTTGATGAGAATGTAAATTGTATGGCAATATAAAAATCAGTATGAAGGTTCCTTGAAAATTTAAAATATGATCCAGGTGTATGCCATTTACCTGAGAAAAATTAGACTAGAAAATTAAATCAAGGAAACCCATATCTTGTTCTTTAAAAAGATAATGAAATAGATAAAACTCTAGCCCAACCAACTTAGATATCACACATGAAAGAGGGTACATTACTATAGGTTTCATGGACAATGGAATAATAAATAGTGTTACAATCTATTCTATGTCCACAAATATGATAACTTAGATGAAAGACACAATTTGTCAAAACTTTTACAAGAAGAAACAGCCTATCTGAATAGGCTTAAATCTATTATAGAAATTGAAGCAATGATAGTTATTCATAAAAGAAAGCTAATGGCTCAATTGGAGTCATGGGTGCATTACATAGAACACTTAAAGAAGAAATTATTCTAATTCTCTGCAATATCTTTCAAAAGATGGAAGCAGAGGGACTACTTCAAACTCATTCTACAAAACAAAATTTACCTTAATACCATAGCCAACGCAAAAACATTAACAAGAAATAAAAACTTAGTAGCATAATTTGTCATGGACATCAATACACAGTTCCTTGGTAAAATATTACCAAGTTGAATTCAACAATATACAAAAAATAGAGTATTTTAATTCTCCTAAAAATCCTCTTTTGCTTCACTTATTCATTCTGGTCTTTATTTCCATCAAATTTTGGCAAACACTGAACTTTTTACTGTTTCAACAATTTTGCATTTTTTGAATGTCATATAGTTGAAATCATGCAACACATAAAATCTTAATATTGACTTTTTTTATCTTTATAATCTGTGGTAAATTTTGCTTCATCACTTTCCATTACGTGATAGCCCATTTTTTAAAGCACTGAATAATATTCTATTGTCTAGGTATACCACAGTATGTATATATATCCATTTATCTCCAGAGAGACATATTGGTTCCTTTCATATTTTGACATTTATAAATAAAGCTGTAAAATACTATAATGGTAGATTGATTTCATTATGTGTTTGTCCAAATACAACACTGGCAGGCAGTCTGTGGAATTAGAGAAAATACTTTCAAGCTATCTAAATGATAAAGCATTAATATCTAACATATATACAAATCTTTTGCAACCTAATAGCAAAAAATAATTCAATTAATAAGTAGACAAAGAACTTGAATAGACATTTCTCCAAAGAAGGCAGACAAATGTCCACCAGATATAGGAAAGGGTGCTCACCATGATTAATCACAAAGGAAATGTAGTTCAGAACTACCATGAGTTATTACCTGCCATATGATAGAAAGGATGTTAATTTAAAAAATTGTAAGAACTACTGAAGATATTTGAGAAATCAAAAGCTTTATGTTTATTACGTTTGAGGGTATAGAATGGTGCAGCTACTGTGGAAAAGAGCATGGATGTTCCTTAAACATTAAAAATAGAACTATTGTATGATCCAGGAGTCCCACTACTGGGTATACATATCCAAAGGAAATGCAATCATTATGCAGAAAAGATATCTGCACTTTCTTGTTCATTATAGTTTTATTTAAAACATCCAAGATATGACCTTAAACTCAACAAATCTGTCTCTAACAACAAATAAATGAATTTACACACACACACACACACACACACACACATTCAATAGAATACTACTTGGCCTTAAAAAATAAAAAAAAATTAAGACAACAAGGAAGAACTTGAATGACAATATATAAAGTAAAACAAGCCAGGCACAGAAAGAAAAGTACCACAAGATCTCACTTATATATGAACTCTAAAAATGTTGAACTCATAGAAGTAGACATGAAAATGATGATCGGCAGGGGCTTGTGAGGAGGTAAGATGAAGAAACAACAAATTAAAATCAAATAGAGGTCAGGATCAGCCCTTATCCATCTCGCTGACCTGTACAGAAGCTCGGGCCCAAGGTAGGCCCCAGTCAATCCCATAACCAGCAGACACCCACTGGAGGAGCTTAGGTTCAGCCCAGACCTTCCTCACTGACCTGTGCAGGAGCTAGGGCCTAGGGTAAGCTTAGGTCTGCCCACACCCCACAACCACCTGAGAGCCCAGTTCTAATCCATTCCCATCTTGAGACTCTGCAGCCATTCCCATAGCTTTCACCATGCAGTGTCCTTTACCATGGGACAACAGATAGGGCCTAGAAGTTGCATCTTGCAGCAGGCATCCCAAAGCCAGTATACTGTCAACTCTTTCAGCCCCATCTCTGAAAGACATTGTATCCATCTGGGGGCACCTACACTGCTATCTCAAGTTATCTCCTGCTATCACTGATACCTCCTATAGTTTGAGTAGCATCCATCCTGGGACACTGGCAGGATCTGGAAGGCCAACACCAAGGTGAGATACAGATAATCTGCAAAGATACTACAAGATTATAGTGTAGAAACTGTAATACCTCAGATGCACACTGCAAGAAAGGAAATCATACAGACAACATGAGAAAACAAGGGAGAAAAGTGCCCCAAACAAACCAGGATACTACAGTAACAGAACCAATGGACAGCACAGTTGATGAAATTTCAGAGAAAGAGTTCAGAATGTTTATACTTAAAATAATCTGTTAATTTAAAAATGACTTAAATGAGCAAATACAAAAATTTTGATTACCAATAAACAAAGAAGCAAATCAAGGCAACCTTTGATCACAACAACAAAGAGATAAGGGAACAAATAGAGGTAGTAAAAGATTATTTCAAAAAATAGAGAGATTCTGAAAAAAATTAGAAATCCTTAAAATGATGGAAACAATAAGCCAAATAAAAAACTCAATAGGAAAGCATTACCAACAGACTAGATCACTTGGAAGACAAAACATCAGATAATGACAAGAATGTATACAATCTGAAAAATAAAGTTGACCACACAGTGAAGATGGTGAGGAACCATAAGCAGAACATCCAAGAATTATGAGATAGCATCAAAAGACCAAATATAAGAGTTATTGGATAGAGGAAGGCACAGAGTTTCAAACCAAAGGAATGCACAATCTCTTCAATGAGATAATATCAGAAAATTTCCCCCAAATGAAAAACGATTGGAAAATCAATTATATGAGGCTTACAGGATACCAAATATACAAAATTACAACAGAACCACATCAAGCCACATTATACTGAATATGCCTAGGATACAGAATAAGGATTGAATCTTAAAGGCCATGAGAGAGAAATCAAATCACATATAGGGGGAGGCCAATTTGTATCTCAGCATATTTTTTCAGCCCAGATCCTCAAAGCCAGGAGATCCTGAAGCAACATATACCAAGCTCTGAAAGAAAATCAATGCCAGTCAAGAATCTTATATCTAGAAAAATTAAGCTTTAGACTTGATGACAAAACAAAAACCTTCCATGATAAACAAAAACTAAAAGAATTTACAATAGAAAGCCTGCACCACAGAACATCCTCAGCAAAATATTTCATGAAAAGGATTTGAAAAATAACAATGAAAATCAGCAAAGGGAGGTATTACACTAAAGGAAAATCTAATCAAAGGAGAAACCAAATCTAGTTAAATACTAAAAATAAAAAAAATGGCTGGGAATGCAAATCATGTCTCAATACTAATCCTAAATGTTTATAGCCTAAACTCACCAATCAAAAAAAAAAATACACTGGCAGATTGGATTTTTAAAAAAGACCCAACAATATGTTGCCTCCAATAAACTCATCTCATAGGAAAAGACATCCACAGACTGAAGGTGAAAGGTTTGGAAAATTCATACCACTCCCATGGACTGCGGAAGCAAATAGGGGTTTCCATCCTCATATCAAATAAAGAAGACTTCAAGCCAAAAGGTATAAAGAAGGATATTTATACTACTTAATCAAAAAGACATGACAATAAAAACATATATGCCTCCTAAAATAGGGCATTTACATTCATCAAACTCTTCTCAAGTTCAAGAATCAAATAAACCAAAACACAATAATTCTGGGTGACTTTAAAAGACCTCTTTCACCACTGGTAGATCTTCCAAACAATAACTGAACAAAGAAACTATAGAACTCAATAATATAATAAATAACTGATAGACCCAGCCTGAATCCCTCTTAAAATCGGGAGCCATCTCATCACAAAGACATGAAAAGCTAATTTCGGCTTTACTATAAATTACTGCAAATTCTGAACCTTCTTGGAATGCCTGCCCATGCCTTGAACTCACCCATGCCTGACTCTCTCTGACCAGATAGCAGCCCTATCTGAAACTTTAGTGATGCCTCATAAATCTTGGCCTTCCCTGACCAGATAATGACCCTCTCTGTGGTTCTAATGACCTTTATAAATTCTAATGTTGGGTCCAGCAGAAAATAAACTAGCCTTTGTGTTATGCTCCTCAGAGTTTTGTTATCTGTAAACCCCCTTTTGTGTAACTTTCTGGGCTATAAAGCTGGGCTGCAAGAAAGCTGTGCTGTTGTCTTGTTCCTGCAGTTTCTGTCGGGAGAGGCAGCCAAGCTGGTCAAAATAATAAGCTTGCTTTAATTTGATTTTAATTGGAGTCAGTGGTCGTTTCTTTGCATCCTGGTCTAACAAACTTAAACTTAACTGTCATATATAGAGCATTTCATCCTTCAATGAGCAAATACATTTTTTTCTCAGAAGCACATAGATCCTTCTCTAAAATAGACCATATATTATGCCACAAAGCAACTTTTAGCAAATATAAAAAAATAGAGATACTAACCTGCATTCTAACAGATCATAGTCGAATGAAACTAGAAATCAATGATAAAATTAAAAAGAAAATAAAAGCTTTTCCAACACCTGGAGACTAAATAATATGCTACTGAATGAACAATGGGTTGCAAAAGACATCAAGTAAGAGATTAAAAATTTCTTAGAGGTGAATTAGAACACAGATAAAACATATAGAAATCTCTGGGACACTATGAAGGCAGCACTAAGAGGAAAGTTCATTGCATGGAGTTCATTTCTTTCAAAGAAGAAAAAGTCAACAAATAAATGACTTAACATTACATCTCAAAGTCCTAGAAAAAGAAAAACAAATCTACACCAAAAGCAGAAGACAGGAAATAATTAAAATTAGAAATGAGGGACTGGGGATGTAGCTCAAGTGGTAACGTGATCACCTGGCATGTGCAGGGTGCTGGGTTGGATCCTTAGCACCACATAAAAATAAAATAAAGATGTGTGTCCACCGAAAACTGAAATATAAATATTAAAAATTCTCTCTCTCTTTAAAAAATTTTAAAATTGGAAATGAAATTGAAGCAAAAGAAACATTTGAAAAAAATCAATAGAACCAAAAGATGATTCTTTGAAAAAATAAGTAAAATTGACAGACCCTTAGCTTTGCTAACAAAGAAGAGAAAGAAAACTCTAATTACTAACATATGTGATGAAAAAGGAAATATCATCACACTACAGAAATACAGAAGATAATTAGAAATTATTTTGAAAACGTGTACTCCAATAAAATAGAAAATATTGAAGGCATTGACAAATTTCTAGAGTCATAGAATTTGTCCAAATTGAATCAGGATGGTACACACAATTTAAGTACATCAATTTCAAGTGATGAAACGGAAGACACCATTAGAATTCTACCAACCAAGGAAAGCCAAGGACCAGATGGATACACAGCTGAATTCTACAAGACCTTTACAGAAGAACTAATACCAATACTCTTCAATTTATTTCAGAAAATAGAATGAGTTTGGAAGTGTTTCCTTTTTTTTCTATGAGGCCAATATCACCCTAATTCCAAAACTAGGCAAAGACACTTCAAAGAAATAAAACTTCAGGCCAATATCTCTAATGAACATAGATAACAAAATTCTCAATAAAATTCTGGCAAATCGAATACAAAAGCAAGTCAAAAAGATAGTACACCATGATCAAGTGGGGTTCATCCCAGGGATGCAAGGTTGGTTCAACATATGGAAACCAATAAATGTAATTCATCACATCAATAGACTTACAAATAAGATTCACATGATCATCTCAATAGACACAGAAAAAGCATTTGACAAATACAGCATCCCTTTATGTCAAAAACACTAGAAAAACTAGGGATAACAGAAACATAAGTCAATATTATAAAAGCTATCTATCCTAAGCCCCAGGCCAACATCATTCAAAATGAAGAAAAATTGAAGGCATTCCCTCTAAAACCTGGAGCAAGATAGGGATGCCCTTTTTACTACTTCTATTTAACGTAGTTCTTGAAACACTGACCAGAGCAATTAGACATGCAAAAGAAATTAAATGGATAAGAATAGGAAAATAAGAACTCAAATTAGCATTATTTGTCAATGATTTGTTTCTGTACCTTGAAAAAAAATTTCACTAGAAAACTTCTGGAACTAGTAAATGAATTTAGCAAAGCAGCAGAATACAAAAATCAACACCCATAAATCAAAGGCATTTTTGTATATCAGTGACAAATCCTCTGAAAGGGAAATGAGGAAAACTACCCCATATACAAGAGCCTCAAAAAAATGCTTGGGAATCAACTTAATGAAAGAGGTAAAAGATCTATAGAACAAAAAATACAGAACACTAAAGAAAGAAATTAAAGAAGACCTTAGAAGATGAAAAGATCTCCCTTGTTCTTGGATAGGCAGAATTAATATTCTAAATGACCATACTATCAAAAGCACTATATAGATTTAATACAATGCCAATCAAATTTTTAATGTCATTCCTCACAGAAATAGAAAAAGCAGTCATAAAATTTATTTGGAAAAACAAGAGACCCAGAATAGCTAAAACAATCCTTAGATAGAAGAGTGAAGCAGGTGGTATCACTATACCAGACCTTAAACTATAATATAGAGCAATAGTAACAAAAACAGCATGATATTGGCACCAAAATAGACTTGTAGACCAATGGTACAGAATAGAGGGAACAGAGGCTAACCCCACATAATTACAGTTATCTTATATTAGACAAAGGCATCAAAAACATACATTAGAGAAAAGATAGCCTCTTCAAGAAATGGTGCTGGAAATCCATATGCAGCAAAATAAAATTAAACCCCTATTGCTCACCATGCACAAAACTCAACTCAACATAGATCAAGGACCTAGGAATAAAATCAGAAGCACTGCATTTTAGAGTGAAAAGTTGAACAATTCTCCATCATGTGCGATTAGTCCCCAATTTTCTTAATAAGACTTTTATAACACAAAAATTAATATCAAGAATCAATAAATGGGATGGACTCAAACTAAAAATCTTCTTTTTAACAAAAGAAACAATCAGCAAGGTGAATAGAGGGCCTACAATTTGGGAGCAAATTTTTCCAAATGTATGTCAGAGCACTAATCTCAAGGATATATAAAGAATTCAAAAATCTTTACACACACACACACACAAAAAAAACAAATAACTGAATAAATGGGCCAAGGAACTGAATAGATACTTCTCAGGAGAAGATATACGTTCAATCAACATATATATGAAAAAATCTTCAACATCTCTAGCAATTAAAGAAATGCAAATCCAAATTTCTCTAAGGTTTCATCTCACTCCAGTCAAATTAGCAGCTATTAAGAATACAAATAAGTGTTGGTGAGTATGTGGGGAAAAAGGTACACTCATAAACTGCTGGTGGGACTGCAAATTGGTGCAGCCATTATGGAAAGCAGTATGGATAATTCTTAGAAAACTGGGAATGGAACCACTATTTGACCCAGCTATTCCTCTCCTCAGTCTATACCCAAAGGATTTAAAACAGCATACTACAGGGACACAGCCACATCAATGTTTATAGCAGCACAATTCACAATAGCTAAATTGTGCAACCAAACTAGATGTCCTTCAGTAGATGAATGGATAAAAAAATGTGGTATACATACACAATGGAATACTATTCAGCATTAAAAGAAAATAAAATTATGGCATTTTCAGATAAATGGATGGAGTTACAGAATATAATGCTAAATGAAGTTAGCCAACCTCCAAAACACCAAATGCTGAATATTTTCTCTGATTTAAGGCTGCTGATTCATAATGTGGGGATGGGGGCATCGGAGGATTAGATGAACTCTAGATGGGGGGAAAGGAGAGGGAAGCAAAGGGAGGGATATGAGGGTAGAAAAGATGGTGGAATGAGATGGACATCATTACCATAAGTACATGTATGAAGAAACTAGTGGTGAGAAAATATTTTGTGTACAACCGGAGATATGAAAAATTGGCTCTTTATGATTAATATGAATTGTAATGCATCTGCTGTCATATATAACAAATTAAAATTTTAAAAAATGAAAAAAAAATCAAATAGAAAAATAGTAAATTTAAAACAAACCATAATGATAAATCTATTGACTATAAATGATTAAACACTCAATTAAAAATTGCCAGACTTCTTAACAAAGCAAGACCTAACTTTGAGAAATCTACTTTAATTGCAAATGAAGAAATTTTAAAAGTTAAATTATGAAAAACATAAACATGAAAATATAAATCATAAAATCTGTAATATTAACATTAATATCACTGAAATAGACCAGGAAAAGGAATATTGCATGGGGCAAAGAAACATTTCATGATGAGATGAAGGAAGTCATAGAAAGGACATAAGTATCTTAATCATGTGTGCCTCTAATAATAATAGTGCTTCTGTATTTACTAAATCAAAAATTACAAAAAAAGAAGAAATAATGTTTATATGTGGGGATTTCTACACTCCTTTTTCTGTCAGGAACTGAGAGAGAATATAAAAAGTCTGTAAAAATATAGAATATTTAAACAAGATTATTGTGTTAGTACAGTCTGGCTGTGGTAACAAAATGCCATAGATTGGGTAGCTTATAAACAACAGGAACTTTTTCTCACAGTTCTGGAGGATAGAAAATCCAACATCCAGGTGCCAATGAATTTGGTGTAAACAAACAACAGAGAATATCAATGAAACCAAATGCTGATTCTTTGGAACTTAGTTTAATTGATCAGAGATGCATTGGGCACTATCTAGAGAGGGGTTCAGGGTGCTGGTGAATTTTCCTTTGGGTTTTGTGGGTGGATCTGTCATTGAAGTTTATGAATCGACAGCAGGAAGTGTAGCAGGCTGTTGAAAACAGGCCAGTTGCTCTGTGCTTCCTCCCCTTCCTAATCCTACTGTCCATAGACTGATTCAGCCAGGTCAGTTCTTCCTATGGTCTGGTAGCACAAAACAGAAATAAGACCCTGGGCAGAATCCTTAGGGCTAGGGAAATCGGGCACTATTATTATTTTTTTTTACTTTATACCATATTTTTTTAAAAGAAAGAAAGAAAGAAAAACTCAAGTCAAGGTAGCCTCTCTTGTAGCCTCTCTTGGCATGAGCTGTGACACCTTGGAGGAAGGGAGATGCAGATAAAATAAAACTACTCTTTTACTCTCTTCACTGTGTCTGCTCTTAGCTTATTTACTTCAAAAGGATGCTCAGTGAGACTCTAGGCCTCCCTCCAAGGAATTCTTGCCAAAATCAGTATTTTTACTGGGGTATGAAAGCTAGAACATTCTATCCTGCCATCCTGATAATGTCATTCTCTTTATCTTCTTATAATCACATTAATGTCATCATGGAGACAAGACTATCCTGGTCTCATTTAAATTTAAAGCCCAAAGGCTTCATCTCCACAAATCAACAAACAACCTGGGAAACAAGTCTTTGAAATACAAATTTTAGCCAAAAACAAGCATTCAGTCTACAAATCCAATAATATTTCAAAACTAAGAATTATCTATGACTTAAACAACAATAAAAGTTCAACTACAAAGTTGCTGAAGTTTCTTTGAACACCTTGATATTTCTAGTGATTCAATGTGAGATGTTAAATGAGATCTATGATGTTCCTGCAAAGAAACGATGTACATAATTACAAGAAAGACCAAAGATAGTAATGTAGGAGAGATGAGGCCAGACATTTGAGGAATTTTCAGGAAGCAGGTTCATTTAACCTGCAACATTTCAGAGGACCCAATGCATAAAAATCTCTGGACCCCAGGTTTAGAAATTCTTTCAGATTCATATTCAGTAGGTAGGTTACATGACAGTTTCTTCTTGTTCCATATTCTCAGGTTGGACAGTCTTTCACATGTTTTTATCAATAAAACATAGACAGTATCTTTTGCATAGCAAGTTTTCTTGAGACAGAGTTAATCTACCACACCATTTGATTATAAACCTGGCATTTACAAAAAAAAAAAATAAATAAATAAAATAAGGAAGATTCAACTAATCTTTCTGTAGAAATCCTGCTGATGGCTGATGTTCATTGTAAAAATCTTTCGGAAAAAGCAAGAAGCTGTTATGATTATGGCAGGGGTCTTTGGGGCCGTAACAGTATAATTATCAGTATGCTGAATAAATAAACTATCGGTAAGATTATACCAAATCTGACCAAAATTGATCTCAAGCCTAAGAGTGGTTTAGTATCTGTTGTGGTAAATTTTGCAAAGGACTGCCTTAGTCAAATGAACCTATGAAAAAAAAGTGTTTCCAAAATTTCACATCCTTATAGCCTTAAATTTTCCAAAATCTCCTTTCCAATTTACCATTGATAATTTAATACCAGCAATAACCAGGTAAATCCAAGAAGCTGAGGTCAAAATATACATTAAGAAATACCATCAGCGCATTACAACACCACAAAAACAATCCATCGCATCCTCTGCATTCCAAGAAAGAGACTCTGAAATATTTTTGTATTATGTGCCAATTTTGGAGGATGCTGAGGAAAAGTACAAATTCAATGAAATAAATTCTATGATTGATTTACTATCTCTGCTGTAAGCCTAAGATGAATGTTAGCATGTGTGCCACGTGTTCCTTACTTCTGAATGATATGTTCTGAAAAAAGCATGGGGTTAGAGAACAGCAAAATTCCCACTTCAGATTGGAAGACAGAATTTAATTGAATTTAATTGAATGACAGAATTTCTAAAGGATTTTAAATTTAGCCCTAGTGAATGAATAGCACTCCATGCTTTTTAAACACAACTGCCTGTATTTGAATATTGATCCACAAATGATTACCCAGATGATAATCACCTTGATCCAATTAAGTAGGCCAAAACTATCAATGTCTCAAAATAAACACATACTAGTTGGTTAGTAATATTCATTACTTTTTAAAATAATTATTATTATTTTCATTATCACACTTTAAAAATTATTCTATTATCAGAAATATTTGAATATCTTATCAAATTGAATAGATGTTAATGAACTTTACTGCTACATAAAACATTTAGTTGTATGTATCAATAAAGGAACTAAAGTATTTTAGGGGAAAAAAGGACAATGATAGAATTCCTGTTAGTCATGTATCAGTTATTAATTGGGCAATTATCTGCAGTGTACCAAGTACACAACCATATTTGGAAGCTCTGAAAATTTACCTTTATTTTCTTCACTCATCTTTCCACTTTCTCTCTGTTCTCCATTAACAAAAATTCCTCTTATTAATTTAACGTGCTATTGACCACTTGCCTTAGCATTCCTGTGGGTAGCATTCAATATTATTCAAATCAATGTCCTTATTTTAGAAATTATTAACAAGTATATTCGCTCTTTGGTACTAACAAAGGGGGAGAGAGAACTTCTTGAGTGAAAGATAAATAGTATGCACAATTACTTTTCTAATTCAATCACCTGCTTGAGAAGTTAATCCTGAATCTACAAGGTTCATTTTGGGAAACATAATGAACAATTAAAAATACTCTTAAAAACAAAGTTTACATCTCAAACCCCAAGTCAAATTTGCCAGGACTCCATTTTCTTCCTTTCTGTCCCAACAACACTTAACTCTGGCAGTTGTTCTTATTCTGCAGCTGTTGAGTGAAGCTTCAGTCAATCATATTGTTTTCCAAGGCAGGTGGATGGATGAAGAAGGGGAACAATAAAGCCTTTCCCTTCCCTGGAAAACATTCTGGATCCAGCCTACTTCAATTCACATTTTATTAGCCAGAATTAGTTACAAGTACAAGAAAATCTGAGAAATATATTATTTAACTAAATGTATTTGCCTCAACATGTAAATTTATTATTCCATCAGTAAGAAGGAGAATGTGAGAGAAGATAATTATTTTGTCCAATCCTCATAAATCTAATAAATATTCCATGACTCTTCATCTGCTTCATAGAATGAAAACTGTTAAGAGCTATATTTTATGTGGTATATATATACACAATGGAATATTATTCAGACATAAGAAAGAAAGAAATCATGGTATTTGCCTGTAAATGGATGGAACTGGAGAATATCATGCAATGTGAAATAAGCCAATTAAACCACTCCCCCCAAAAAAACCAAAGGCCAAATGTTTTCTCTCATATATGGATGCTAATTTCAAAATAAGGGAAGGGGTTAGAGAAGAATAGAAGTATTTTGGATTAGAAAAAGGGGAATGAAGGGAAGGGAGGGGAATGGGAATAGGAAAGATAGTAGAATGAATTGGACATTATTATCCTCTGTACATATATAATTACACAACCAATGTAATTCTACATCATGTACAAACAACTAAAAGAATGAAAAATTATATTTCATATATGTATAATATGTCAAATACATTCAACTCTCATGTATAAGTAATTAGAACATAAAAACTATATTTAATCATACTTAAGCAGTCAGATTCTAATTCAGGAGTATTAAGTGCAAAAAAGTACAAGTTAGACTATGTAAGACTGGAACAATAAATTTGTTCTGTGAAATTTCAAAGAGGACATTTAAAGCAGTTATAATAAGAAAATTTCCTATTCAAATGACATTTTGTTCTTCCCTAGTGTTTTGCATTTGCCTTTATATCAATTAAGACATATTCAGTATTTTTCTCACTTTTCTTTATAATAACTATCATTCAGTTCCTTGTCGGGTTGTTTTACCATCCTAAAACATACTTCTAACACTCAATCTTATTGTACTTACTTTTAATAGAAACAAGTAGACACATTGTAAAAGTTATGTTACTAGATGATTATGTAATTTATTGATATAATATAATCTGATTATTAATTATAGTCAGAATATTGACTTCTTCAACATACTATGAAATGAAAATTATGATTTTCATAATGACGTTTAATAGCATGCTTAATTCAGATAAAAATAAAAATAATCAATTTACATTAATAGTTTAGAATGGTCAAAGAATTGGTTGAAATTACATATTTCAATTAAGTTTATATCATACTGTAAACATAGCTTGCAATGACAGTTACCATTAACATATTATTAATTATATTGAACCATTAATTTGTCTGCCTCTTAGGTTTATTTCTTTTGCTTCCCGGATGTCAGCATTTGCCTCCAAATAGAGACAGACCTGTCCATGATGACTCTCTAGAGGCAGAATCAAACTGCTTCCAGACATTCTCCAGTGAAAAGAAACTATGTCTCTTGGGAAGATTGTAAAGATAAGGATTCAGAATGCAGAAGAGAATTGAAGTATTATATATTTATAAGGCATTGTTTTTCAGGAAAAAGGAAGGTTCAAAAGTACTATCATATGACCAGTATGGCTCTGTATGCTTCTCTTTCTCCAGTTTGTAAATGTGAGGTGGGTAGGTAACTGGGGACATTGCTAGGAGGGACAAGGTACTCAGGAGACATGCAATCTTCCTGAGATAAGACACAGTCCCTATTCTAAAAAAAAAAGGCTTCTAAATACACCATCTGAAAGATGAGGATAAGGAAGATTTAAATCCTCTGAATTTCAGGATGAAATACAGAGAAAATCAGGGCATACTCATCAGAAACAATAATCAGCTACTTCTCCCATTAAATTTTATGACTCATGGTATGTATCATTGCTTATGTGTTAAGAATAGAGGACTTTTGAAAACAGTACATTCAAGTGTGAAAATGGATAGCTGATACTTAAAGCATTTCTATTTCTCATCATTATTTTAATTAGTTACTGTCTTCTTCTCTGAGAAGTGTAACACTTTATTTAGAGGCATATTCCTCTTTCAGAAAATAGCTGTGAGTGGGTTTAAACAACTAATTACTTCAAAGAAAATAATATTTATCTTATTGTTGGGGGATGGAAATACCCAGATTATCCTGTACATGGCAATTCAATAAGATGCTAAAACAATTCTACTGGTTTTTGTTAAGACCTTGATGAAGTGAGTCTGGGGTAACTGTGGAAATAGACAATGCACCTAATAATCTTTTCATGAACAATTGTTACAAATTTTATGCACTATTAAACCATTTTAGAAACAACAACTGCAGAATAACGAAGGTTAACATTTATGGACTGTTTCCTAGTGCGAAGCACTGTACTAAGTGTTTCAGATGCATTATATAACTATATAGCATATACTTTCCTTTGGCTGATAGGAAGTAAAGAAAAATTTCATGATAAAAAAGATGAAATAATAAACTGGGACAGTCAATTAATATTTATAATTATGTGACAACAGTCCAAAATGAATATGCTTTCCCTTATTATTTCCAAATAATAACTATAAAGAGTATATCTATCTTGAATCTTAGAGCTGTGTAAAGTAGCATGTGAAGTCAATCATTGATCTATTTTTTGAACAATTAAAAGTATCTTCTTCCTCATCTCTTGCATATATCCAACTACCATGAAAAAATATATTTTATGATTCAAACCTTCACAACCTCACCAGTTTTTAACAGCTACGTAATAACATTGTATAGCAGTAGAGATAAAACATAATTTACTATCATGTATGGAATTGCTGTTTGTTCACATTATATCACAGTACCTATTTAAATGACTTTATTCTAACTCTTAATATAGACTATTTTTAAGATCGATAATAATATAGACTATAGAATAACCCATGAATACTTTAACATGAAGCTTCAAAGGGCAGAATGTTTTGCATTTTTAATGGCCACTGTTTACTGTTTTTTCATGGTTTGCCTCTATAATTTTGTAATTTTTAGTCAATACAGCATAACAAAAAAGATAAGAAGGGCTGAATCATCCTATCTTTATGAGGAAATAATCAGAAACTTTAAGTTAAGAGAATGTGTAAGATGAGAGGCAAAGGTGATTTGAATGCTGAGTTTTTCTGGTTGCTTGACAAAGCTGCTTTCTGAAGACCTTTGACAGCTTTTGTAACATATTAATCTCCATATATGGGTAATAATGAAAATGAAACATTCTCTTTCAAAAAGTGATATTATTATATAAAACTGTGTCCCGTCCACCAGTCGTTTTCTCCCTTTCCCCAGTATGTCTAACCCTTACCTCCAAAACAAGGATTTGCATTTGCTGTAACAGTCTAAATAGGACAAAGACATTCATGGAAGGAAATCTTCATGAGATTAAGAAATCATCACAATTTTTTTATAGCTGAACCATACCACTTGTTCTCTCCATTAGTATCCTCAAGAAAACTGCAGTTCCTCCCAAAGGCAGGACTACACAATGTGTAACATCCATACCTGCAAATTTAACTTATGAAACAAGATGGCAACATCTCCACAGAGCTCTCTATGTAACTGCATAACCTATAACCTATTATTGAAGAGTTAAGATAGTTGAAAAAATCTTTGTGTTTTTTTTTTTAAAGTTAACCATTATCTTAATTTTATTTGGCTCAGTCTTAAGTGATTTGTGTTAATACATGAGAAATATAGATGTTTAAATCAATCATAGTGGAAGGAAAGTGTTTATAATTGCTTTCAGATAAGTGTTAATGCATCCTAATAGACTACTCAATGTTGAGAAATTGTATATTAGCCATGTTCATTGTGAGTTCATATAATTAACAGCTTCATAAGTTGCAGCTTCATATGTAATAGAGATTTTTATCAGTTTACTTGTTCTCCATACTTAAGTTTTGGAAAATTTGCAAAGATTTTTGGACAATTAATATAAAAAATTTAAAAAATGACCAATGATGCACACTTCTTTTGTCCAGGGCATAAAATTCCAGCGGCAATTGTTTGTTTGTATATATTATTTGCTTTTCCTCTCTCCATGATGGTAGATGAATAGAAAAATCATGAGAAAAATATGAAGTTGATGAATAGAAGAAAAGATTTTAGATTGTAATGTAAAATTCTCCAAAGGGAGAAGATACAAGGTAAGTGTACTGAGACAGAGCATGTACATATGTGTACATATGTGCATATGTTGTGTGGTAATGCTTGAGCATTTAATCACTTTTTTAAGTGCTCCTGGGAATTAACTCAATTCTTCCAACAACTTCATGGAAAATATATTATCATCTTGTTTTGTAAATGAGCAAATTGAGAACAGAGTTTAAGTAAATGTTAACTTTAATCCAGCATTAGATGGATAGTCTAAGATTTGAACCCCTATATAATAATTCCATAGTATTTTTCTTCTATTTTTTTTCTCCCCATCAGTCCTGGTAGTCAAAAATCCAGGGCTTTATGCATTGCAGACAAGCATTTTACCACTGAATCACATCTCCAGCCCTCTCCAGAATATTCTTAACCACATAGCACTCAGTATTTTTGTGTATGTGTTTCTGCCCATAGGTATAAATATATATTTGTATAAATGAAAATGTACACTTTTTACATATTTTTGTAAATACAAGTATGCTTTTTGTTTGCTGAAAATAATTTAGTACCTCTAAAAGCCTACATTTGAATATACTGGTTTAAATGTGGTATAAATAATGATGTGATATTAAAAATGCAGCTTAAACATGATCTTGGGTTATGCCAATGAGAAGATAGGCTATAGGGCAATCAAATTGATATCTTCTTATCCTCTTCCCTGTTCAGGGAAAATAGTGCTTAGATTTTTAGTTAGTGACATTTCAAAATGAACAATCCAAACTTTAGTACACCCACAAAAGAGCAAGGAATATCTCATCAAAAGTTGGTAATTATCAGATTCAGAAAAAAATAACTGTCACATTTTAGATAGTTGAGAGAGATCAGATGAACTTCAGGAAACCTAATATGCAAAAATGATCAGAATACATATAGGTAGTCAGAGTTTGTCACATGAGAACTTGCTGATTGTTAAGACTGGTAGATATAATGGTAAACAAAAGCAAATAAATGAATAAAATCCCATACCAGTGTCTTTGTCTAAGGCTAGTCTCAAATAATAAACCAACATCACAGAATGGTGTATGTGCTATCAAAGCAGTTATAGGGTGATGGGAATGCAGATGGGCAGGATGTAACTGACTAATATAGGAACAAAAAAAGGCAGAGGTCAGGAAGGGCTTCTAGAGAGGAGACAAAGCTATTCTGAAATTTAAACATAGAAAGGCAGGTGACCAGGTAAATAATCAGGGAGGCAATCACCAAGGCCCCAGATAAAAATTAGCACAAAGAAAACAAAATGTATGCAACCAGGTATGTATTAAATGGTGAAAGCAGTTTGAAGAAACTGTAACATAAGGTCCACCTGAGTAAGGAATGAGATTTAAAAAAATGTCTACTAAATGTAAGTCACCTGATTCTTAAATTCTCATTAATCATATTAAGAAATGCAAACTTTAACTTGAAGGAAATGATAATTTTCATTTAGCAAAAATGCTTTGGTAGGGGCTGGGGATGTGGCTCAAGCGGTAGCGCGCTGGTCTGGCATGCGTGCGGCCCGGGTTCGATCCTCAGCACCACATACAAACAAAGATGTTGTGTACGCCGAGAACTAAAAAAATAAATATTAAAAAATCTCTCTCTCTCTCTCTCTCTCTCTCTCTCTCTCTTAAAAAATATTTTTAAAATGCTTTGGTATATAAAGAATGGAAGATGAAATATACTAAGATGAATAAATTAATTCCAGAACTGTAATTATCTCAGCATTACAGCATAGATAAAATGTCTCTGGCTGTGATACAGTCTTTGCAAGACTGCCCTTCCTCTTTCACATCTCAGCTCATGCTTCTCATTCTCAAGGACCCTCCCCCCATCATCAATTTAAACTTGGTCAGTCACCATAACATATTCTAGTTTTAACTCTATACATTGCAGCAATTATTTACTTCTGTTTTCCTTCAATAAAGTGTAAGCCTTATTTGTAGAGAAATGTTTTTTGTTCATTGCTAACCCCAATACCTACAAGAGTAAATAAAATACAGTCTGAACTTAAAATTTGGTGAATAAACCAGTAAATAAAGAACATCAGTGGAATGGGAATGGAGAGAAACGAGGACTTTCATTTGGTAGCAGTTGACAACTGATTTTTAAAGGAATGCATGGAGAATTGAAATGTAATTAACATTTTTTCCATTTCTTGCTTGGTAGCTAAGTACATTTTGGAGAAATCAACTGAAGTGGTGAACACAGAAAAGGATTTGGTTTAAAAAGGTATGAGAATGAGTAGTAATTTCTGAACTTTAGAATCACAGGTAAGAAATTTCTCCTTCTGAGTTCTTCAAAAATCATACAATGATCTATTTCCCTCATCTAAAGAATCCTTCCAGTTACTCTGCTGTTCTTTTTTACAGGACATGAGCCTCAATTGCTCCTCTTGGCAGGACAACAGCTTGTTTGTAAAACGTTTTGCATTTGCCAAATTCTCTGATGTCACTGAACAGTGTTTCCTTCTATTTACCCTCATCCTACTCATGTTCCTCGCATCACTGATGGGCAATGCCCTTGCCATCTGGACTAACCCAGTCCTTCATACCCCCATGTACTTCTTCCTGGCCAACCTGTCTCTCCTAGAGATTGGCTACACTTGCTCTGTCACACCCAAGATGCTGCAGAGTCTTGCGAGTGAGGCCCGAGGAATCTCTCGGGAGGGTTGTGCCACACAGATGTTTTTCTTTACATTATTTGCTATCAGTGAGTGCTGCCTTTTGGCAGCCATGGCTTTTGACCGCTATATGGCCATATGTTCCCCACTCCACTATGCAACATGAATGAGTCATGGGGTATGTGCCCATTTGGCAGTGGTTTCTTGGAAAGTGGGATGCATGGTAGGCTTGGGCCAAACCAATTATATTTTATCCTTAGACTTCTGTGGCCCCTGTGAGACAGACCACTTCTTCTGTGATCTCCAACCTATCCTTGCACTTGATTGTGGGGATACATCCCATAATGAGGCTGCGGTCTTTGTGATGGCAATCCTTTGCATTTCCAGCCCATTTTTATTGATCATTGCTTCCTATGGCAGAATTCTAGCTGAAGTTCTGGTCATGCCCTCCCCTGAGGGCCGCCGGAAAGCTCTCTCCACCTGTTCTTCCCACTTACTTGTAGTAACGCTCTTCTATGACTCAGGATCTGTTACCTACTTGAGGCCCAAGGCTAGCCACTCACCAGGAACAGATAAACTGCTAGCCCTCTTCTATACCATGGTGACATCCATGCTGAACCCCATCATCTATAGTTTACAAAACAAGGAAGTCAAGGCAGCTCTCCGGAGAACAATGGGTAAAGGAAAGATTTTGAACCATGGATAGGTACCAGAAGACCAAACTTATTTGCTCTTTGAAAAAGAGGCACACTCAACCCAAGAATGAACAAATAAAAAACTATGCACTTTTTCATGTCTTGTAAGGAGCATTTTTTATAACTACCATTGTAATTTTGGAGTTATCACTGTACTCAGAGCTATTTTCTTTTTTTTAAATTTTTATTTATTTCTTACATACATGACAATAGTGGCATAATTCGGCATGAACATACTTTATATTCAGAGCTATTTTCTGATTGCAAATTCTGAAAGGAACCTGGCTTCTAAAAATTTTTAGAAGTTAAGTCTAACACTAGACAGGTTTTCCAAAATATTTTAGTCTAGGTTGGAAGTTAAAATTACCAGGTTATGTCTCAGAAGTTTGGAAAATTCTCAATCCACATTCTCAGACCTGTTCTAGACTCTGAGCACCCATCTGACTTCTGCCCTCCACACATGACTGTCCCATATAGCACTTAATTCCTTAATAACTCTATGAAATACATTATTTCCTTTCATAGAATTTTTTTCAAATTCTTCAACCATAATTATTGGCACATAATACAGGTCAAAGAATTATTTTTGCGAACTGTGCATACCATAAAAATTTATAAGCACTCCAGAACAACCAAACTTTGGTTTTAGAGGTATTTACTATAAAATATTAAAAAGAAGATATGTGATATTTTAATCAAGAGTTTCCATGGCAAAATTTTTTTAAGAAACAGAAATGATATTAAAACTCAAAGACAAAAGAAGAAAACTAAACTAAAAATGATAACTATAAATCATTTTTAGGATTTTTATATAATTTACAAAATTTCATGTATGCAGATTAATCCTGACTCAATCATTTAGAGATCATCCAAAAACTTGTTCTTAAGGGAAATGAACATGATTACAACATACTTCAGTAACTCAAGGCACCTATAAAGGCATTGTCTTAGATTTGAACATCTAGTTGTCAGAAAGGCAACTTAGGAAGAGTTAATAGCTATTCATATAATAGTTAAAGATGAAAAATATTTACAAATGGAGAACTCTGATGCTACCATGACTTAAGGTTATCTGCCAACTATAGGATATAATCTCTCATAATGTATTATTTCTACCATCAGGGGATAATAGTAATGCTCACTAATGATCAAAATGTGTGTTTTGCTAGATACCCTTATTTGACCAAACACTGTTCAATTAATGTATAAATAGTAATTAACAATGGAAATAATCTAAACATGCAAAAAGAGCTTAACGGTTGGCAGTTATGCTATAATTACTGAAAGGAATTCTGTGCAGATATTAGAGATGATGATGATTTCTATTTATTAGTCAGCCTCCTTATATCAGAGAAAACATTTGGCATTTTTTTGTGTGTGGGGGTTGGCTAACTTCACTTAGCATTATCATCTCCAACACCATCCATTTGCCTGAAAATGCCATGATTTTATTCTCCTTTATTGCTGAGTAAAATTACATTGTGTACATCTGCCACATTTTTTTTAAATTCATTCATCTATTGAAGGGCATCTAGTTTGGATCCACAGTTTAGCTATTATGAATTGTCCTAGATTATACAAGATGATACTTAAGAGACTTGTGATGTACATTGTTTCATTTTTTATGTATGTAAGTCTCTGTGGCATATTCTTCCTAGTGCACCTTTGACTTCTTTGTTCCTCAGGGTATAAATAAGAGGATTGAGGGTCGGGGTGATGACTGTGTAGAAGAGGGAGATGAACTTCCCATACATGTGGGTATAGGAACTGTTAGGCTGGATGTAGATGGCTGTGATGCTCCCATAGAAGAGGGATACTACTGTCAAGTGGGATCCACATGTCCCCAGGGCTTTCTGCCAGGCCTGCACTGATTTGATGCTTAAAACTGCCTTGGCTATATGTCCGTAGGATATCAGTATCAGTGCCAAGGGCAAAAGGAGCAAGACCAATGAAGCAACGAAGAGCTGGATCTCATTGGCATGGATTGGCATGGATATCCAGGCATGCAAGCTTAATCATGGAGGGGACTTCACAGAAGAAATGATGAAGCCACTGGTGTCCACAGAGAGTTAGCCAGAGTGTGACAGTGCCCTAGATGAGAGCATTTCCTGCTCCACTCAGCCATGTGACCCCTGCCAGAACCTGGCACAAGTGTGGGTTCATTACAGCTGTATAGTGGAGAGGTCTGCACACTGCAGCATAGCGGTCAAAAGCCATCACAGCCAGGAGAACACATTCAGTGGATCCCAATGCCAGGGAGACATAGAGCTGGATGGCACAACCCAGGGATGTGATGGTCTTGGCTGGTCCTTTGAGGTTCCACAGAAACTGAGGGACAATACTGGTGGTAAAACAGATGTACACTAGGGAGAGGTGAGTAAGGAAAAAGTACATGGGAATTTTGAGTTTAGGGTCTATGGAAGAGACCAGAATAATTAGTGTATTTCCTACCAAGGTAAGAAGGTAGGATATCTAAACAGCCACAAAGAGTATCTTTTCCAGCTGGGGTTGGTCTGAGAAGCCCACCAGAACGAATCCTTCTTTGGCACTGCTATTGGTCATGTCCATTACCTTGTTCACACAAGAAAAAAAAAACATTACAAGAATTAAGATTGCAAGAATTAAAAAGAGAGTATAATGTGTTGGTCACTAGTGACAGCATCAAACTTTCTAAAATAACTCTTTGAAATCCTCACTCAGACAAATTACAGTGGCTTACAGAATAAATTTCAGTGCAGTGTCCTTCAAAAGTTGCAGAAGATGTTGTTAAATACTTTCTACAGAGAGGCACCTGGAGATTACTCTGGAAACAAAGGCTTTCCTTGAGAGAGAACTATTAGAAGTTGAGATAAAATGTTCCACAGAAGGAAAAAAATAGAGAAAGAAAGAAAATGCCAAAGGAAAAAATACATTAAATTCATTAATAGCTTATGAAGAATCATTCAAATTAAATGGAAAAATTCAGTAAAATAAATGTTTAATATAAGCAAATTATATATATAACATATATAATTTCCAAAAATTTTATATATAATATATAATATATTTTATATATAATTTCCAGTCTTCAAGCATAAATTTTGAGTTAGGCATTTTTTTAAATTTTTTTATTGGTTGTTCAAAACCTTACAAATCTCTTGACATATTATATTCATACGTTAGCATACATTAGCTTCAAGTGATTTATGAACTCCCATTTTTACCCCCAGATACAGATTGCAGAATCACATTGGTTACACATCCACATTTTTACATAATGCCATACTAGTAACTGTTGTATTCTGCTAACTTTCCTATCCTCTACTATCCCCGCTCCCCTCCCCTCCCATCTTCTCTCTCTACCCCATCTACTGTAATTCATTTCTCACCTTGTTTATTTTCCCATTCCATTCACAACCTCTTATATGTAATTTAGTATAACAATGAGGGTCTCCCTCCATTTCCATGCAATTCCCCTTTTCTCTCCCTTTCCCTCCCACCTCATGTCTCTGTTTAATGTTAATCTTTTCTTCCTTCTCTTCCTTCTCTTCCTCCCTGCTCTATTCTTAGTTGCTCTCATTATATCAAAGAAGACATTTGGTATTTGTTTTTAGGGATTGGCTACCTTCACTAAGCATAATCTGCTCTAGTGACATCCATTTCCCTGCAAATTCCATGATTTTGTCATTTTTTAGTGCTGCGTAATACTCCATGGTGTATAGATGCCACATTTTTTTTAATCCATTCATCCATTGAAGGGCATCTGGGTTGGTTCCACAGTTTAGCTATTGTGAGTTGTGCTGCTATGAACACCGATGTGGCAGTATCCCTGTAGTATGCTCTTTTAAGGTCTTCAGGGAATAGTCCGAGAAGGGCAATAGCTAGATCAAATGGTGGTTCCATTCCCAGCTTTCCCAGGAATCTCCATACTGCTTTCCAAATTGGCTGAACCAATTTGCAGTCCCACCAGCAATGTACAAGAGTACCCTTTTCCCCACATCTTCACCAGCACTAATTGTTGTTTGACTTCCTAATGGCTGCCAATCTTACTGGAGTGAGATGGTATCTTAGGGTGGTTTTGATTTGCATTTCTCTGACTGCTAGAGATGGTGAGCATTTTTTCATGTACTTGTTGATTGATTGTATGTCCTCCTCTGAGAAATATCTGTTCAGGTCCTTGGCCCATTTGTTGATTGGGTTATTTGTTATCTTATTGTCTAATTTTTTGAGTTCTTTGTATATTTTGGATATTAGGGCTCTATCTGAAATGTGAGGAGTAAATATTTGTTCCCATGGTGTAGGCTCCCTATTTACCTCTCTTATTGTTTCTCCTGCTGTGAAAAACCTTTTTTTGTTTAAGTAAGTCCCATTTGTTGATTCTTGCTATTAACTCTTGTGCTATGAGTGTTCTATTAAGGAATTTGGAGCCCGACCCCACTATATGTAGATCGGAGCCAACTTTTTCTTCTATCAGATGCAGATTCTCTGATTTGATATCAAGCTCCTTGATCCATTTTGAGTTAACTTTTGTGCATGGTGAGAGGAGGGGGTTCAGTTTCATTTTGTTGCATATGGATTTCCAGTTTTCCCAAAACCATTTGTTGAAGATGCTATCCTTCCTCCATTGCATGCTTTTAGCTTCTTTATCAAATATAAGATAGTTGTAACTTTGTGGATTGGTCTCTGTGTCCTCTATTCTGTACCATTGGTCCACCCGCCTGTTTTGGTACCAGTACCATGCTGTTTTTGTTATTATTGCTCTGTATATAGTTTGAAATCTGGTATCGCTATACCGCCTGATTCACACTTCCTGCTTAGAATTGCCTTTGCTATTCTGGGTCTTTTATTTTTCCATATAAATTTCATGATTGCTCTATCTATTTCTACAAGAAATGCCTTTGGGATTTTGATTGGCATTGCATTAAACCTATAGAGGACTTTTGGTAATATCGCCATTTTGATGATGTTAGTTCTGTCTATACATGAACAGGGTATATTTTTCCATCTTCTAAGATCTTCTTCTACTTCTCTCTTTAGGGTTCTGTAGTTTTCATTGTATAAATCTTTCACCTCTTTTGTTAGGTTGATTCCCAAGTATTCTATTTTTTGGGGGGATATTGTGAAAGGAGTGTTTTTTCCTCATTTCTGTTTCGGAAGTTTTGTCGCTGATGTACAGGAATGCCTTTGATTTATGCGTATTGATTTTATATCCTGCCACTTTGCTGAATTCATTTATTCTAGTAGTTTTTTTGTAGATCCTTTTGGGTCTTCTATGTATAGAATCATGTCAACCGCAAATAGTGATAGATTAAGTTCTTCTTTTCCAATTTTTATGCTTTTAATTTCTTTCGTCTGTCTAATTGCTCTGGCCAGTGTTTTGAGAACTATATTGAATAGAAGTGGTGATAGAGGGCATCCCTGTCTTGTTCCAGATTTTAGAGGGAATGCCTTCAATTTTTCTCCATTCAGAATGATGCTAGCCTGAGGCTTAGCATAGATAGCTTTTACAATGTCAAGGTAATTTCCTGTTATCCCTAGTTTTTCTTATGTTTTGAACATAAATGGATGCTATACTTTGTTGAATGCTTTTTCTGCGTCTATCGAGATGATCATATGGTTCTTATCTTTAAGTCTATTGATGTGGTGAATAACATTTATTGATTTCCGTATATTGAACCATCCTTGCATCCCAGGGATGAATCCTACTTGATCATGGTGCACAATATTTTTGATGTGCCTTTGTATTCGATTTGCCAGAATTTTATTGAGGATTTTTGCTTCTAGGTTTATCAGGGATATTGGTCTGTAGTTTTCTTTCTTTGAGGTGTCTTTGTCTGGTTTCGGAATAAATGTGATGTTGGCCTCATAGAATGAATTTGGAAGAGCTCCCTCTTTTTCTATTCCCTGAAATAACTTGAAAAGTATTGGTATTAATTCTTCTTTAAAGGTTTTGTAAAACTCCGCTGTATACCCATCCGGTCCTGGGCTTTTCTTGGTTGTAGTCTTTTGATTGCTTCTTCAATTTCATCCATTGATATTGGTATGTTCAAATTGTGTGTATCCTCCTAACTCAGTCTGGGCAAATCATATGACTTAAGGAATTTATCGATGTCTTCACTATCTTCTATTTTATTGGAATATAGGTTTTCAAAATAATTTCTAATTGTCTTCTCTATTTCTGTAGCATCTGTTGTGATATTGCCTTTTTCATCCCGTATGTTAGTAATTTGAGTTCTCTTTCTTCTTCTCTTCGTTAGCATGGCTAAGGGTCTGTCAATCTTATTTATTTTTTCGAAGAACAAACTTTTAGTTTAGTTTATTTTTTCAATGGTTTCTTTTGTTTCAATTTCGTTGATTTCCACTCTGATTTTAATTATTTCTTGCCTTCTGCTGCATTTGCTGTTGTTTTGTTCTTCCTTTTCTAGGGCTTTGAGATGAAGTGTGAGCTCATTTATTTGTTGGTTTTTCTTTTTTTGAGGAATGACCTCCAGGCGATGAATTTCCCTCTTAAAACTGCTTTCATTGTGTCCCATAGATTCTGATAAGTTGTGTCTGTATTTTCATTTATCTCTAAGAATTTTTTGATTTCCTCCTTTATGTCTTCTGTAACCCCTTGATCATTTAGTAACATATTGTTCATTTTACATGTGATATAGGATTTTCCCATTCTTCTTATATCATTGATTTCCAGTTTCATTCCATTATGATCAGATAAACTGCATGGTATTATCTCCACCCCTTTAAATTTACTGAGGTTTGCCCTATGGCATAATATATGGTCTATTTTTGAGAAGGATCCATGTGCTGCTGAAAAAAAAGTATATCCACTTGATGATGGTTGATATATTCTATATATGTCAGTTAAGTCTAGGTTATTGATTGTGATATTGAGATCTATAGTTTCTTTATTCAACTTTTGTTTGGAGGATCTGTCCAATGGTGAGAGAGGTGTGTTGAAGTCACCCATAATTATTGTGTTGTGGTCTATTTGTTTCTTGAACTTGAAGAGAATTTGTTTTATGAATGTTGCAGCACCATTAGTTGGTGCATAAATATTGATAATTGTTATATCTTGTTGGTGAATGGTTCCTTTTAACAGAATATAATGTCCTTCCTTATCCCTTTGGATTAACTTAGTTTTGAAGTCGATTTTATTCGATATGAGGATGGCCACCCCTGCTTGCTTGAGAGGACCGTGTGCGTGGTATATTTTTTCCCCAACCTTTCACCTTCAGCCTGTGTATGTCTTTTCCAGTCAGATGTGTCTCCTGGAGGCAGCATATTGTTGGATTTGTTTTTTTAATCCATGTTACCAGTCTATGTCACTTTATTGGAGAGTTTAAACCATTAACGTTTAGAGTTACTGTTGCTGTATGGTTTGTACTTCCAGCCATGTTTGATTATTTGTCTCTCTTTTTTTTGAATTTAGTTTGTTTCTCCATGATTAGCTTTCCCCCCTCCGTCTTTCTTTACTGAGGTACTTCCCACTGTTGGCTTTGGTTATTGTTTTTCATTTCTTCCTCGTGTAGTGTTTTGCTCAAGATGCTTTGCAATGCTGGTTTTCTGGCTGCAAATTCTTTTAGCTTTTGTTTATCATGAAAGATTTTTATTTCGTTGTCATACCTGAAGCTTAATTTTGCTGGATACAGAATTCTTGGTTGGCATCCATTGTCTTTCAGTGTTTGAAATAGGTTGTTCCAGTATCTTCTCGCTTTCAGCGTCTGCAATGAAAAATCCATTGTTAAACTTATTGGTTTATCCCTGAATGTAATCTGCCTTCTTTCTCTTGTAGCTTTTAATATTTTCTCTTTGTTCTGTATATTGGATATCTTCATAACAATGTGTCTTGTCGTTGGTCTACTTTGATTCTGTATGCTCGGTGTCCTGTGTGCATCTACAATTTGTATATCTGTTTCCTTTTTTATTTCTGGAAAGTTTTCTGTAATTATTTCATGTAGCAGGTTACTCATTCCCTTGGTTTGAATCTCTGTACCTTCTTCTATCCCCGATGACTGTTAAATTTGTTTTTTTAATGTTATCACATATCTCTTGGATGTTTCTCTCGTGATTTTTAACCAGCCTATCAGAGTTGGCTAGACCCTTTTCAAGATCATATATTTTTTCTTCATTATCTGACGTTCTGGCTTCTACTTGCTCCACTCTATTAGTGATGCTCTCGTTTGAGTTTTTAATTTGGTTTATGATTTCCTTCAATTCTAGGGTTATTTTTTGATTCTTTTTAATAATCTATCTCCTAATAAAGATGCTTAACTTCTTCTTTTATCTGTTTTTGTAGTTCATTCTTAATGTGTTCTTTCACTGCTTGAATTTGCTGTCTCGTATCCTCTTTAAGGTTCCATTCCATCTGTCTAAGGTATTCCTTGAGTTCTTTATATGACCATTTTTCTGATGAATCTATATCCTCCTGAATATTTAGACTGTCCTGCATTGTTTGTACACCTTTTCTTCCTTGCTTTTTCATGTTGCTCATATTGCTTCTTGTTCTGTTTGACTGCTTGGTTACTGTTTACTCCTGTAAATTTATTTGATGCTTGGGAGGAAAGGTATTATAGGGGAAGGGAAGAAGTCACCAAAGAGAATGAGAGTGAGCAGGTAGAATTCAAGGGAAGGGGAAATGCGAGAATTGAAAAGAAATGAAAAGACAGAAGAAAAGAAGAAGGAGAGAATAGAAACAGAAAATTAAAAAGAATTAAAAAGTAATCATAATAGCAAAAATAAAAATGAAAATTAGTATTAAAAAATAAAATAAAATAAAATGAATTTTAAAAAAAATAAGAAAACAACAACAACAACAAAAACAAAACAAAACAAAACAAAAAACAAAACAACAACAATAACAACAAAAATTTTATAAATGCAGTCTTAGAGTTCGATTCACTATTCTTTCAGTAGGTGGAGCTGTGCCCACCAGGCCAAGCTTCTCCTCTCAGTAGGTGGAAGCCAGTCACTGTGCAGCAGCTCTTCCTCCCGGACTGGGCGGGTCTCCAATCCTGAGTGCACCAGTGACACTCACCACAATATTGGCTACACGTCAAGTCTGCTGCTCCTGTGAGCCCTGTTTTCATGAACGCCTGGGCACATTCTCCCTGTCTGCCATTCCTTTGGACCCTAAGTTTGTAGAGCTTGAGGCTGAGAACCCCCAGCGAATTTGCTTGCCCTCTAGTAGCCACGTTCCTGGAAACTGGTGCAAGAGACCTCAGTTGTCAGCACTTTTGGTAGTGGTAGGCGGGATTTCTGCACTGCGGGTCCTGCGCCACTCCTGATTTCCCCGTGCAGGCAGGGCTGTTCATGGAACCGGGCGGGCGGGGCCTTTCGCAGCGCTGGCCGGCAGGAGCTGTCCACAGGAGCACGGGGTGGGGGGGGGTGGTCGTTTGGTTCACAGGGCGGGGCAGGCAGGGCTCATCCAGGCAGCGGCCTTTCATATGCTTGCTGCAATGTGTGAGCAGCTGCAGTTCGATGGCGGCCGGCAGGACTGTGTCTCCGCGGGAACTGTTCACAGGAGCGCCCGGGGTGGGGGGGGTGGGGTGGTCGTTTGCAGCACCGAACTGCCAAAGGCGGTTCACAGGGCCGGGCAGGCAAGGCTCAGCCAGGCAGCGACCTTTCGTATGCTCGCTGCAATGTGTGAGCAGCGGAAGATCCCTGGCGGCCGGCGGGACTGTGCCCCCAAGGGAGCTGTTCACACAAGCGCGGGGGTGGGGGGGTGGGGGTCGTCGTTCACAGCGCCGAGCAGGGGGGGGGGAGGTGGGCGTTTGCAGCGCCGAACCGCCTCTGAGCCAGGCTGGCCGGGGCCCAAGCAGGCTGTAGCCATTTGTAAGTTCGCTGCAATGTTTGGGCAGCAGGAGTTCGGTGTTGGCTGGCGGGATCCGCGTTGCCGAGATTCACTCGTCTGGGACAACCTGATCCCTCCAATATACTTACTAATTCCCGGCAGGTCTCCTTTCAGTGGAATTTTGCTAGAAGTCCCTCTGCAGGTTGCATGTAGGTGTATTAATGGGCCTCTCTGCTCCCGTTACTGTGGAGGCATTGAAAGTGCTGCCTCCTCGCCGGCCGCCATGTTGGGTGGCATTATTTTTTGATGATTTTCTTTATATGAATGACTCTTAGGTTGTGGAGACTATAAAGATTCTTTTTATTTTAAAATGTTAAACATTTGGTTAATAAAGTCTTCTTCTTATTATTATTTATATCTAACTGTTCAATAATGTGGACACATAATATCAGAAGCATGTTTCCTTTAGGGATTAATCAATTCATTTATTCCATAAGATTATTGAGGATGTAGGTTCATGCAGCACATTCAGCAAAACCCTCTTTTTTTTTTTTTTTGGTGTGTGGTACTAGGGAAGGGAATGTTCAATGAAAACATGGTTAAATCTGAAAGGAGGGAGTGGGGATTATTATTACGAGGGCACATCAAAAGAATGAAAGAGCTTCTTCAATGTACGTAAAACCTATATAGAATTTTTACCTTTCAAGAGGCTAAAGGGCAGCTTTTAAAAAACTCTAAATATTTATGAATGCAAAAGTTTAAAATATATTCACAAATTCAGTTAATATACCTAAAGACCATAACCATACCTGTTGTTTAGGACAAATAGACACTTTCTACATGGATGTGAAAAAATCTTTCAGGCCTTGAAATTTTCCCATAATAATTTCATATCATATGATAGTTTTATTGTAAAAATTAATCATGGAAATAAAATATGTGAAATAATTGTCAAAAGTAATACCTTACAGTAATTTCACTTATCATATAAAATGATGTTTAGTAAAAATCAGAAAAAATAAAATCAATGTTGTGGTAGGGGAGAGACATCAAATAACAACATCAAGTCCTTGGGAGATCACTCAAGAGATAGGGAAAGGGGCTCACTACAAGAAAAAGAATTTGAAGGGGTCCCTAGATATATACACATATGCATAATTTTATGTATATGTAAAATACATAAAATTTATTGCATAGATGTTTATACATATCCATATCCATACAAACCCCCAAAATACATATATGCATAATTTTCACTTTTCTCACTTTACTTCTTTCAATGCAATAAAATAAATTCAGACATGTCACTCTCATTCTAATCCTGCTTATAGCCTCTACCCATCTGGGCCAAATGATACTTTTAATAGAGATTTTAACACACATTCTCACACATATACAATCTCAAAAGAATGAAATGAAAGATTAATTCTGGTTATGCGAAAGTTCCTTAATTGTAAGATTGTGTTCATTTTAGGCCCATAGAAGAATTGTATTTAACTCTGCGCCAAATCTGAAATTACATGTGTTCCATATTATCTCCCTTTACCCAGATGGACTTGAATCCAAAATCTCAATTTATTATTAAAAGTTAAGAATAATGGGAAAAAGGCAGATATAAAATAAAGGCATAAATAATAGTGAATATATTAAAAGAGAAGAAGCTTTTTTATTTTTTTCATGCCAATAACCACATTTTTAAAAAAGAGGAAATTTAAGTCACAAAGCAATAACAATTTTTACCTTGAAGTGATAAATCAATGTCTGAGGCCCATGAAATGGTTGTAGGGACTGTTATTTGAGATTGGAGATCCCTGAAGACCAGAAAATAAAGAGAGGTTGGGAGAGAATACAGGCCATTGAATCGAAAAAGTTCCCAGGGACACAGTTCTCCCAATATGGCAATTAATCTCAAGCTCTGTAGTATCCAAAATCAATGGTCCCAGGAGATCATTCTGAAAGAGAGTCTTACCTTTCAGTACTGTTTAAACTAGACAAAACCACAAAGATTTTAACTTTTACTTTAATAACCTCCCAATATTTACTCACTCTGTTTTAAATATATTCATATTAAATTTTTATCAATAATCTAGTATTACACACACACACACACACACACACACACACACACTAAATACATCTTATTGGCAGATAATTTCATTGGAACCTTAAAAATTTCTCTTATCCTTTCTTTATATCTACCCTGAAAACTCAGACATGGAACATTTTTACAGGGCTTTTCTCCTCATTTCTTACAAGCACTGGGTTTGATGAACATAAACATGACTTTGTGTAATCACACCTTTAAAAATCCCAGTCTCTCTTCCAAGGGCCTCTTAGGTCTACCCAGAAATCATTCTATGTGTATCCTGTTGTTCTTCTCTTCTGTCATAGAAAACTAGGACAAATTATTAAATCCTCCCACTCATCCCTGCACAGGTTATCTTACTCTAAGACCAAACAAAATTCCCAGATGGAAACCCCATTAATTTCCTGCCTGCTGCTTATAAGTACACCATATTCATCCTATACTTTATGCTTTTCTTCAAGCATACTTTTTCTCAATAGAGGAGGTGAACTTCATTTTGTCTAAGGCTACTGACTCCTTTTCCAATATTTTAGAGTATGAGTAAAAACTCATGCACCCTCATGTTCTAGCCAGATGATACCAATGACAGGTCTAAGAAAACAACTGCAGTGATGTAACAATGGATGGAAACCACATATAGCTAAGGCGTGTACCCAGTACTAAAAGAGTAGCAGAAAATTGGACAAACTTCACAGCATATATGGAATCTGAAGGAAACAACAGTTTACTAACTTGATCATTTTCTGTGCATTGAGTCCCAGTACTAAAAAATATTCAAAATCCTCAATAGAATCTGGATTTTATGAATCTGGATTTTATGAAAGCCTATTGATTCTTTTTTTTTCCTCTACATATTTTATTGGTGCATTGTAGTTGTACATATTGATGGGATTTATTGTTACATATTTGTACATGTACACAATATAACCATATAATTTTTTTGTTTTGTTTTTTTCTCCTTGATTTTTTTAAATTAATTTTTATTGTTGGTTGTTCAAAACATTACATAGTTCTTGATATATCATATTTTACACTTTGATTCAAGTGGGATATGAACTCCCATTTTTACCCCGTATACAGACTGCAGAATCACATCAGTTGCACATCCATTGATTTACATATTGCCATACTAGTGTCTGTTGTATTCTGCTGCCTCTCCTATCCTCTACTATCCCCCTCCCCCCTCCCCTCCCCTCTTCTCTCTCTACCCCCTCTACTGTAATTCATTTCTCCCCCTTATATTTTTCCCCCTTTCCCCTCACTTCCTCTTATATGTAATTTTGTATACCCCTGAGGGTCTCCTTCCATTTCCATGCAATTTCCCTTCTCTCTCCCTTTCCCTCCCACCTCTCATCCCTGTTTAATGTTAATCTTCTTCTCATGCTCTTCGTCCCTACTCTGTTCTTAATTACTCTCCTTATATCAAAGAAGTCATTTGGCATTTGTTTTTAAGGGATTGGCTAGCTTCACTTAGCATAATCTGCTCTAATGCCATCAATTTTCCTGCAAATTCTATGATTTTGTCATTTTTTAATGCAGAGTAATACTCCATTGTGTATAAATTCCACATATTTTTTTTCCATTCGTCTATTGAAGGGCATCTAGGTTGGTTCCACAGTCTTGCTATTGTGAATTGTGCTGCTATAAACATGGATGTAGCAGTGTCCCTGTAGTGTGCTTTTTTTAGGGCTTTAGGAAATACACCGAGTAGGGGAATAGCTGGGTCAAATGGTAGTTCCATTCCGAGCTTTCCAAGAGCCTACATCCTGGGAACAAATCTTTACTCCTCACACTTCAGACAGAGCCCTAATATCCAGAATATGCAAAGAACTAAAAAAAATTAGACAATAAGATAACAAATAACCCAATTAACAAATGGGCCAAGGACCTGAACAGACATTTCTCAGAGGAGGACATACAATCAATCAACAAGTACATGAAAAAATGCTCACCATCTCTAGCAGTCAGAGAGATGCAAATCAAAACCACCCTAGATACCATCTCACTCCAGTAAGATTGGCAGCCATTAGGAAGTCAAACAACAATTAGTGCTGGTGAGGATGTGGGGAAAAGGGTTCACTTGTACATTGCTGGTGGGACTGCAAATTGGTGCGGCCAATTTGGAAAGCAGTATGGAGATTTCTTGGAAAGCCTATTGATTCTTTATATAAATTTATTTCATATCCAAATAAATAGTTCAGCCAGATATGTTGGTACACACCTGTAATCCCAGCAGCTCTGGAGGATGAGGCAAGAGGATTTCAAGTTCAAAACCAGCCTCAGCAAAAGGGAGATGTTAAACAACTCAGTGAGACCCTGTCTCTATATAAAATACAAAATAGGGCTGGAGAATGTAGCTCAGTGGATAGATGTCCCTGAATTTAATCCCAGGTACTCTTCAAAACAAACAAACAAACAAACAAATAATTCATAAAGATGCAGGTTGATAAATTCTTACATTATGAACACATCTTGATGGAGAAATAAAACAAGCAACACTCCAGAACAACCCTCAATTCATTTCCATATAATACTTTTACTTATCACATGTAACATTGATTATGCTTTTTGAATGATATATAAACAAAATAATGCATCATTATTACTTTTGTCTTTGCCTTCATTCATTCAACATTGTCTTTGTGAAATTTAATCATTATGGTAATGATAACAGCAAATTATAATTTTTATTCCTGCATTGTATTACATTGGGTGAATATGCCACTTCATATTTAGCCATTGTAGTATTGATCGGTATTTAAGCATTTTCAGGTTCATCTTTTATGAGCAATGCCACTATGAATATTTTTGCACATATCTCTGGGTAAACAAAAATGTTAATTATCTTCTGATGAATTACTTAGACATAGATTATATTCAGATTTAGTAGATACCATTCATTAACCCTGAAAATTGATGTAAACATTTATACTTCTCAGGGTTTGGGAATCCCAATTTCTCCACATCTATGCCTGCACTCAGCATTTGTGTTCTTTTAATTTTATCCATCTGGTAGTAAGTAATGGATATTTCATTGCTACTTAAATTTTGTACTCCCCTGATGACTAATAAAATTGACCCGATTTATTGTTTAAAATTCATTGAGAGTTCTTATGTATCATACTTGTTCAAGTCTCTAGGTTTTTTTCCAAGTTGACTTCTAAAAAATTTTTACATATATCAGAAGTTTGAAAAATAAAAGGGAAAATCCAAATACTTGTTTCAGTCAAAACTAAAGGATAGTCTGATAACCTAACATGGGTTTGAAATATTATCAAGTCCATTATGAAATAAATCATGCTCATTTCCCAAAATTGAATTTATTCCAGATCCAAAACAAGAATAATGAAAATTCACCAAAATAACAGAATTAAAGAAGGAAAAATTACATAATTATACCATTAGATCCTGAATCAACTATTCATAAAATTCAAGGTCCACAAAAATAATTTTTTTTGTAAACTATGAATAGAATAAGACAGGCTAAACTTTTAAACAAATGTGGCTTTTCAGGCCACTAGAATAAATAAATTTTTTAATTAGATGCTACTGTAATAACTAATCATTCATATGGAAAAGGAGACATGTGACCACTATCACACCATCAATAAATATTCTTGTCAGATGATTATAGAACCAGTAATGAAAGAAAAACACTATACATTCATGACATCATCATGGGAATGCTTTCTTACATAATCAATAAATCATTGAAATATCAAACCATGAGGGGAAAAGCTTGATTGATTTGACTGTGTTGAAATTACTGAAAAGCTTTGTCATTGCCCTTGGACTGAATTCTTAGAAAAGACCCTGATGTTTCCTGGCACAGTGTACTTCTTAGAAAGACTTCCTGCTGTATGTGGTGCCATACTGGTTTGTATATCCTTTCCCTTCCCTCTAGCTTTTTCCCCTAATCTATCTATTTCTCTCTCTCTCTCTCTCCCTCTCTCTCTCTCTCTCTCTCTCTCTCTCTCTCTCTCTCTCCCTCCCTCCCTCCCTCCCTTGTTCTTTCTTTCTCTCTCTCTCTCAGTTTGCACACTTTTCTGGGCTTCAGTCATTAAACCAAATCTGCCCTCCAAACCAAACATGACCGTAAACCTGTTTCTTCTCAGAGCTATATATTTTCAATCTTTTTAAGGAGCAGGATAGAAGATTTGAACTGGGGCAGTGGCAATGTAAATGTTATGGATGAAATGGGTTAAGACACCACTAGGAATAGTTTGGAGAAAATTTTTCTATGGCTGTGATGATAAGGGAAGTCTAAATATAATGCAGAATCTACATTCCAACTTTACACTAAGTTAGAGGAGCTACAAAAAATATAGGGAATAGTTGGGCATAGTTAAATGCTGCTGAATAATACAAGGAAGTGATTGAAGACATAGAGAAATCATTAAATCAGTAAGGTCAATCAAGTTATGAAGTTTGGAATAGTATAAGCGATGTAGAAGTAACTAACAATTATTGGATGGTTGTTATTAATATATAATAGATAGCTCTGAATTTAACTGTATCCCAATCAGATTTACTTATCACAGTAGTCAAGTAAGTTAGGAACTATTGTTCCCATTCTTGTATTGTTGAGGATACTGTGAATTGGTGTAATATAATATGTATTTAAATGTTATTCTAGTTGATTAGTTTCATAGGACTGGGCTTTGAACCCAAGCATTCTGACTCAAAGTTTCAACAATATTCTTTAGAGCAAAGATTCCAAAGTCAAAATTGGTACTTGATTGCAATTTGGTGTTGATACAAAGAGGTGTGAAGAGAGATTTTGATTGGCTTTAGAGTTTCCAGGAAAAATCAAATGAATAAATAAATAAATAAATAAATAAACAAACAAATAAAAAATCTAAGTATCATTCAATATAAAATATAAAACAAACACAAAATGAAGCACATGTTGAGAATGACAGAGGTTGTGTGGAAAGACTATGGAGGATTCTGAGCACCATATTTTTTAAATTTATTTTCATTTTTAGTTGTACTTAGACACAACACATTTATTTTATTTATTTATTTTTACGTGGTGCTGAGGATTGAACCCAGGGTCTCGCATGTGCTAGGAGAGCACTCTACCTCTGAGCCACAACCCCAGGCCACATCAATCTATTTTTGAAAATATTTTAAATAATTATTAAATTTACTCAGTATTTACCACTCCTATGACTTTTTGACACTTTGCATGAGTTAAGTTTATTTAATAGTCACTGACCATGTCAGAAGTGATTGAGAAATGTACAGGTAAGGTAAAGAACAGAGGATCATGAACGGCAAGTGAGTAAAACAAACCTTCAAACCAAGGAAGTGTGGCTCCAGAGACAACAGGTTCCCACAAAGACACTGGGAATTCAGGAGACTGTTACATAGAATTGAACGCAAGATTTTTCCAAGAGCCTAGATCAAGCTGAGACTCCATTATGTGAATGTTTAGTAGTCATTAAATTATTTAGTAATTATTTATAATTATTTAAAATTATTTGAATTATTATTTGGTAAAAGTCAATATTTTTTCTCAGTAGTAGTTTAAGTAGATTCACAGATTTTGTGCTGTATGCCAAAAAAATCCACTTTTTGAAGTTTGGTGATGTATTTTTTTCTTGAAAGAACTGAGATAATACATACATAATGCTTGCAACAATATAACAAGAGAATTGTTCTACAAAGGAAATACTACAATAATTTCTTCAGGCTAATATATATTTTTCAATTTTTCAAACAATAAATATCATTGTAATTCCCTAATTATGTATGCACGTATATATGTATATATGTGCGGTGAAAATCTCCAAAATCTTCCATTCTTACTATATGTGTAGCCTTTCAAATACATTTAATAAGGAAGTTTGTGAAAATATTTTTAACACATAGGTTCCATGAGCTACAGAAATTGAATCTCAATGTTTTTTTTTTTTTTTTTGAGACAATGTGGGCCACACTGTATGTAAATGCTGCTAGAGAGGCAGTCAGTAACTTTAGAGAGCAGTCATTCAATATTATGTCTCTTTAATAAGTTTCCAGAAAAGAAAGTCACTGCCCATTATTTTTTCCATTGGAAATTTTGCTCTCTCCTCAGTAGTCTCCTCAGGGCTCCTTTCACATCCTTGTTCCTCAAGGTGTGTATGAGGGGGTTGAGGGTGGGAGTCACAACAGTATAAAAGAGTGTGAGGAACATGCCCTGGCTGTGGCCAAAGGATCTCTGTGGTTGGATGTATATGACTGAGCTGGTCCCAAAATAAAGGGACACAACTAGTAGATGAGAGCCACAGGTCCCTAAAGCCTTGTGCCAAGCTTGGGATGACTTAATTTTTATCACAGCATGCACGATAAATCCATAGGAGACAGATATCAATGCCATTGGAAGGAGGAGGAGAACTAATGTAGCCACAAAAAGCTGGACTTGGTTTGCATGGATGTCAACACATGACAACTTGATCATGGCAGGCACTTCACACAAGAAGTGGTGGAGATGACGGTGCCCACATCAATGAAGCTGCAGGGTGATGGTGCTTTGTATCAGAGTATTTCCCACTCCACTTAGCCAGGCTGTTCCTGCCAAGGCCTTGCAGAATGGTGGGTGCATGACAGTTGTGTAGTTGAGAGGTCTGCAGACAGCACATAGCGGTCAAATGCCATGATAGTAAGGAGAACGCACCCAGTGGAACATAAGGAGAGGGACATATAGAGTTGTAGGATACAGCCGGTGAATATGATGGTCTTGGCTAGTCCCCTCAGGTTCCACAACAGCTGGCGCATGATGCTGGTAGTGAAGGCAAGTTCAAGAAAGGAGAGATTAGTGAGGAAAAACTATACAGATGTGTGGAGTTTGGAATCCAGGTGGGAGACCACAATGATGGCTGTGTTGCCCACAAGGGTCAGAAGATAGGATATCAAAACTACCATGAAAAGGATAATTTCCAACTGGATCTGGTCTGAGAATCCAAGCAAAATAAAACCTCCCTCAGATGTTTCATTGTTTTCTTCCATCAGTCTTCAAAGGTAAAAGAGAAAAATAGAATTCAATTTAGAGAAGTATCATTGTTACTATTTACCTACAACATTTGAGATAAAATTTAGGTAAGGGTTTTAACCATGAAATTACACAAAGAAGACTAGATGTAATTATTAAAAGATATTCATGAATGCAAAGGCATTTTGTGTCATTTTTTGTTATCATTAACCATTTGATACCTCCTCTTTTTTTCATGAGCTCTCTCTTCCCCCTTATTGTCAAAACTTAGTATTAAATACAATCTATTTAAGAAAAGCTTCCACTTGGTTTGCAATGACAAAAATCTATCTAACATACCACTCAAACCTGATAATATCAACTTAGAGGAGGAAAACTTTATTTTGAGCTTACGGTTTCAGAAATTCAGTCTACAGTCAGCCAACTCCATGGTTCTAGGCTTGAGTTGAGGTGGAACATCATGGAAGAAGGGCATGGTGGAGGAAACTTGCTACTTCATGGGGTCTGGGATGCAGAGAGAGAGAGAGGAGCCAGGGGGACAAGATATAATCCTCAAGGGCACATCAACAGTGACCCACCTCCAGCCATACCCCACATACCTACAGTTACCACCCAGTACAGTGGAACTTTTCAGTGATTCATTCAAAAAATAGATTAGGCTACATTTCTAATAATCTAATCATTTCACCTCTAAATGTTCCTGCATTACCACAGGAGCTTTTGGAAAACTCCAATTATCCCAATCATAAAAGTGGCTATTTAAGTGGGAGGGGAGTTACAGGTGAATGTTGAGACTAATTTTAAGCTATCATTGAATGGATTGTTGGTGATTGTTGCTCATAGTTATAGAAATTGCAATCTGAAAAAAAATAGTGGATAACAGTGAAGAATTTGGTAGGGGAAATAACTAGAATATATTTTGTGTCTTTTTTTTTGTCTCACAGACAAGGTGAATTATGATGAAGTTTCTTACATTTAATTAACTGATGTGAGAGATATGGGGTTAGATTCAGGTGTCAATATTGAAGGAAACTAAATAAAGCTACATTTTCTTTAATAACATACTTAGGAGTGCTTACATAAAATCTTCTACCTTTTAAAAGTAACGAAAAAAAATAGGTCATATATACATATGAAAACACACAAGCAGAAAATCTCAGATGTGCACACATATCTTGAGACAGATAAGCATGAGATATTTTTGATAAAAATAAGGGGGAAATCTATAACCGATTCCTTTAAAGACAAGGTGCTTGCAGCTTTTTTAAAATCATTAGAAGACAAATCATATCTTGTTCAACTCACTTTGCATTGCTTTGCTTAATAAATAAAAGGAGATTGGATCATAGTACAATCCTCCCTGCCTCTTCAGTTACTGTTTTTTATAATGTTACCATTTGTGCTACCAAATTTTCTGTCTCATGATAGCATCTTCTTGAATCATTTACTTTTATGAATAATAAAGGATCATTTTTTTTGTTTTATTCAGATGTGTTTGTATTCAATCAGTAAAATTGTGTCTGGAATGTAGAGGGAATAATGTCTTAATGCTTTAAATTTTGGACCTAAATTATAGACATGCATAGCTAATAAGAATTTACTCAGAAAGCCTGAATAATATACTATATAGAGTTACACATTCTGCATATTCCTAATTCTGCTTAACATAAAATGTTAATTTGTCTCAGACGGTATATTTTTAGTTTGAGTTACTAAAGTAACTAATTCAGTAGTTTAAACAAATGCTCAGATCTAATAGAAGTGTAAGTTTTTCTCATTTTCTTAAGAAAATAACACAAAGTATATACTTTTAAAAACTTTAGAATCATCTTAAATTTGAACTCTTTCAGAATGTAATGTTTTCTTAAATATGAGTTTATTCATAAGCATAAATCCAGAAATTTCCAATTTTCTATATTTGAAAATTAAATAATTTGATAAGATATTAGGTTTAGAAGCAACTTTATAGATAAAATTTTAGTTTGTTTTCTTTTTTAAGATCTTAAATGCAGAATCAAGTATGTAACATATCTGTTTAAATTAATAGAATTCAAAAGTGCTGCTAAAACCAATTGAATTTATAACTTGATTATATAATATTAAGATCATTTTTGTTTGTGCAATTCATATCCCACATTATTTACAGTGATTTTTTACAGCTATACTGAAGTACTATTGATAAATATAAATTGAATATATTCATAATATACATGATGTTTGATACATGTAGTCTTTGTAATATGATTACCACAAAATAGCAATTTAATTTTAATTTTATATAGGTAAATAACATTTGTGTATGTACTTATAAGTCTGCAAGAATCTTAAATATGTAGGAATAATCTAATTATTCCTCTCACATTTTACTATTACAATACTCAAAATATTGTTAAAACATTGGGATTATAAGTAATTTTACAAAAAGAGCTTTCCACTTCTACCCATGAATTATTCTATTTTTTTTATTCTGATTAGGTGATTAGGTTGAAGAATAACTATTCTATCCAATCTCCTGAGAACTAGCTACTAACTCTAAAATGGGATGTGTAGGAATTTGCTTTCTCCACAGTTCACGTCTGACTTGAGGCTTCAATGGAGTCACTGAAGAAGACCTAGAAAGGAGAGTGGTCAGAAATGTGTGTGTGTGTGTGTGTGTGTGTGTGTGTGTGTGTGTGTGTGTGTGTGTGTTGAAACCAAAATAGAATTTTAAAAACCTCTTTTCACATCTTATATATGAACAAAGGACTGAAGTAGTATTTGGAAAATAATTGTCCAGAGAAAAATCCCTTTTTCTTTTGGCAAAAAGATCAAGAAATTTATTCTCCCCAAGCTTTTTTATGATAGTTCTTATTGTATGAATACAGTTATTTTTAATGAACATGCAGAGGGAGAGACACAATGACTCAATCAGGGAAGTAGCTAAGTTGGTGCTCACTAGTGTGATTGGAGGCAGCTCAGAGTGGGAACACATGGTGATGCAAGACATTTAGAGGATTACTTACATCCTCTAGGTCATCTCTCTCTTTCCCTTTCACACTTATTGGCATGTACAGAATATTGCTGGTGATATGACCTTAGCATAATAAGGTTTCTCTCTTGGAGTGAATATAACTGCCCTATACCCAGGTGAAAGTAAATATGGCTTGAGTAATTTTCCCTGGAGAAACTCAGATTAGAATAAATGAAAAATACACAGAATACGGATTCTCTCAAGACCATCTGGATCTATATTTCTAAATTTCTAATTATCATGGAGTTGATTAGTGTCCAGAACTTTTCTCTCTTAAGAGAGACACGTAAAGGAAGGCATTTCTCAAAAGACTGTTTTTTTTTTGTTTGTTTGTTTTTCCTGACAGTATTAAAGGAAAAATCTCTTACTTATATTCAGACCTCTTATGTACATATGTTCTTTAGTTCATTGCTATGGGTGCTTTGAATGAAGTTTGTATCATTGCTATTAGAAGTTAACTATATAATTGAGTAAATGAGCCATGTCTCCCTTGTAGGCCAGTTACTTTAACTAACAAGTATAAATATTTTTTCAGTGTTAGAAAATATTAACCATAGACCATTGCCTCATTAACATTCCATTATAAGGGTTTACCAAATTATTTGTATAAATTCCACATTTATAGTCATTAGATTTGCATAAAATGTTACTGTACCTTATAAATTATTTAAATAAATATTTCTTATAATTAAGTATATGCATTTTATTGTATATGTAATAAGAGAACTTATGTGTTATCTGCCTCAAGAAACTTTTCAAATCCCAACTCTATGTGAATATTTATGCAAGTATTATTTGTCTTAATTTTATCCCTATTTATTGATATTCTAAGTTTAAAGTAAGTTCTCTATATATTTCATTATTTCATATATATTTGTTATTCTGGAAAATCAGATATCTAATATTGTCTTTATTTTGGTGGATCATTACTTGATCCACTAAACAATATATTTCTTCACTAATTTGAAATACTATTTGTATGGCATGTTGCTACTTCAGATATTTGTACCTTTTTACAAAGTTCATTAATTTTTTATTGTATATTTCCAGAGATATACCCAATGATTATTTCTATTCATACAAATTTTATATTATTTTTGTTACTGTTGCCATTTTATGATTTAGTTTTTTGGGGGGAGTACTAGGAATTAAACATAAGAATGCTTAATCACTGCCACTTTTTTATACATTTTTATTTATTTACTTTTATTGATTAAAAATTAAATGATAAACAGAATGCATTACAATTCTTCTTGCACATAAAGACCACAATTTTTCATATTTTTGTTTGTATAAAATTATGTTCACACAAAATCGTATCTTCATACATGTACTTTGGATAATGGTGTCCATCACGTTCCACTATCATTGCTAACCCCCTGCCCTCTCTCTTCCCCTCTCACCCCTCTGCCCTATCTAGAGTTTGTCTATTCCTCCCATGTTACCCCTCCCTACCCTACTATGAGTCAGCCTCCTTATATTAGAGAAAACATTCGCCATTTGTTTTCTTGGGATTGGCTAACTTTATTTGGCATTACCAGCAAATGCCATGATGTTATTCTCTTTTATTGCTGAGGAATATTCCATTGCACATATATGTCACTGTTTTTAATCCATTCATCTATTGAAGGACATCTACTTTGGTTGCACAATTTAGCTTTTTTGAATTGTGCTGTTATAAACATGGAATGTGGCTGTGTCCCTGTAGTATGCTGTTTTTAAGTCCTTTGGGTACACACCAAGGACAGGGATAGCTGGGTCAAATGGTGGTTCCATTCTCAGTTTTCCAAGGAATCTTCATACTGTTTTCCATATTGGCTGTGCAAATTTGAAGTTCTACCAGCAATGTATGAGTGTGCCATTTTCTCCACATCCTTGCCAACACTTATTGTTGTTTGTCTACATAATAGCTACTATTCTGAATGGAGGGAAATTGTTTCTTAGAATAGTTTTGATTTGCATTTCTCTACTTGCTCAAGATGATGAACATTTTTTCTTATATTTGTTGATTGATTGTATATTCTGAGAAGTTTCTGATAGTGTCCATGGCCCATTTATTGATTGGGTTATTTCTTTTTTTTTTTTTTTTTTTGCTTAGATTTTTGAGTTCTTTATATACCCTAGAGTTTAGTGCTCTATCTGATGTATGAGGGGTAAAAATTTGCTCCCTAGATGTAGGCTCTTTTCACCTCAAAGATTGTTTCTTTTGCTGAGAAGAAACTTTTTAGTTTGAGTCCATTACATTTATTGATTCTTGGTTTTAAATCTTGCACTATAGGAGTCTTATTAAGGAAGTTGGGGCCTAATCCCACAAAATGAAGATTAGGGCATACTTTTTCTTGTATTAGATGCAGAGTCTATGGTTTAATTCCTAGGTCCTTTATCCAGTCTGAGTTGAGTTTTGTTCATGGAAAGAGATAGGGGTTTAATTTCATTTTGTTGCATATAAATTTCCAGTTTTCCCAATATGATTTGTTGAAGAGGCTATCTTTACTCCAATACATGTTTTTGGCTCCTTTGTCTAATATAAGGTAATTTAAGTTTGTGGGTTAGTCTCAGTGTCCTCTATTCTGTACTATTAGTCTACTAGTATGTTTTGGTACTAATACCATGCCATTTTTGTTACTATTGCTCTGTAGTATAGTTTAATGTCTGGTATAGTGATGCCACCTGCTTCACTCTTCCTGCTAAGAATTGCTTTAGCTATTCTGGGTTTCTTATTTTTGCAGATGAATTTTATGATTGCTTTTTATATTTCTATGAGGAATGCCATAGGGATTCTGATAGGACTTGCCTTAAATCTATATAGTGCTTTTGGTAGTATTGTCTTTTTGATAATTCTAATACTGCCTATCCAAGAGCAAGGTATATTTTTTCATCTTCTGAGACCTTCTTTGATTTCTGTCTTTAGGGTTCTGTATTTTTCAATGTATAGATGTTTCACCTCTTTCGTTCAGTTTTCCCGAGTATTTTTTTTAAGGATATTGTTTTGTTTGTTTGTTTGTTTTTGCTGCTGTTTATTTATTTATTTATTTAAATCTATTTATTTATTTATGTATTTTTGATTGCTTTTAATTTTTAAATACATGGCAGCAGAATGCATCACAATTAATTTTTCATATCTCTGTTTGTATATAAAGTATGTTCACAGCAATTCATGTCTTCATTCATGTACTTTGGATAATGATGTCCATCATATTCCACCATCATTGCTAACCCCCTGCCTCCTCCCTTCTCCTCCCACCCCTCTGCCCTATGTAGAGTTCGTCTCTTCCACCCATATTCCCTCTCCCTACCCCACTATGAGTCACTCACCTTATATCAGAGACAAGATTTGGCATTTGTTTTTTGGGGATTGGCTAACTTCACTTAGCATTACCTTCTTCAACACCATCCATTTACCTGCAAATGCCATGATTTTATTCTCTTTCATTGCTGAATAATATTCCATTGTGTATATATGTTACACTTTTTTAATCTATTCATCTACTAAAGGGCATCTAGGTTGGCTCCACAGTTTAGCTATTGTGAATTGTGACGCTATAAACATGAGTGTGGCTGTGTCCCTGTAGTATGCTGTTTTTAAGTCCTTTGGGTACACACCAAGGACAGGGATAGCTGGGTCAAATAGTGGTTCCATTCCCAGTTTTCAAAGGAATCTTCATATTGCTTTCCATATTGGCTGTGCCAATTTGAAGTTCTACCAGCAATGTATGAATGTGCCATTTTCCCCACATCCTCACCAACACTTATTGTTGTTTGTCTACATAATATCTGCCATTCTGACTGGAGGGAGATGGTATCTTAGAGTAGTTTTGATTTGCATTTCTCTAATTGCTAGAGATGATGAACATTTTTTCATATATTTGTTGATTTATTGGATATTCTCTTCTGAAAAATTTCTGATTATGTCCTTGGTCCATTTATTGATTGGGTTATTTCTTTTTTTGTTGCTTAGATTTTTTAGTTCTTTATATACCCTAGAGATTAGTGCTCTATCTGATGTATGAGGGGTAAAAATTTGCTCCCTAGATGTAGGCTCTCTACTCACCTCAAAGATTGTTTCTTTTGCTGAGAAGAAACTTTTTAGTTTGAGTCCATTACATTTATTGATTCTTGGTTTTAAATCTTGCACTATAGGAGTCTTACTAAGGAAGTTGGGGCCTAATCCCACATGATGAAGATTAGGGCCTACTTTTTCTTGTATTAGATGCAGAGTCTCTGGTTTAATTCCAAGGTGAGTTTGTGCATGGAGAGAGATAGGGCTGCCTCTTTTTCTATTTCCTGAAATAAATTGAAAAGTATTGGTATTAGTTCTTCTTAAAAGATCTTGTAGAACTTGGCTCTGTATCTATCCTTTCCTTGGCTTTTCTTGGCTCGTAGCCTTCTGATAGCATCAGTATTTCATCACTTGATATTGGTCTGTTTAAATTGTGTATATCATCCTGATTCAATCTATGGAAATCGTATGACTTAAGAAATTTTGGGGGGGCTTCAATATTTTCTATTTTAACGGAGTGTAAGTTTTCAAAATAATTTATAATTATCCTTTATATTTCTGTAGTGTATATTGTGATGTTACCTTTTTCATCACTTATGATGGTAATTTGAGTTCTCTCTTTCTCTTTATTAGCATAGCTAAGAGTCTATCAGTTTTATTTATTTTTTTCAAAGAACCAACTTTTTGTTCTGTCAATTTTTTCAATGGTTTCTATTGTTTTGATTTCATTGATCTCAGTTCTATTTTAAATATTTCTGGCCTGCTACTGCTAATGCTGCTGATTTGTTCTTCTTTTTCTAGGACTTTCAGATGTAAAGTGAGGTAATTTATTTGTTAACTTTTTCTTCTATTAAGAAATGATATCCATGCAATGAACTTTGCTCTTAGAACTGCTTTTATAGTGTTACAGAGTTTTTGATATGTTGTGTCTATGTTCTCATTTACCTCTAAGAATTTCTTAATTTTCTCTTTGATGTCTTCTGCAACCCATTGTTCATTCAGTAGCATATTGTTTAGTCTCCAGGTGTTGGAGTAATTTTTATTTTTTTATTTTGTCATTGATTTCCAATAGAATTTCTACTATTTTGTATTTGTTATGAGTTGTGTTGTGGCATAGTATATGGTCTATTTTAGAGAAGGATCCATGTGTTGCTGAGAAGAAACTGTATCTGCTTAATGCAAGTTGAAATATTTTATATATGTCAGTTAAAGTCTAAATTATTGATTGTATTATTGAGTTCTATAATTTCTTTATTCACCTTTTGTTTCAAAGATCTATCCATTGGTGAGTGACGTGTTATAAACTCACCCAAGATGATTGTGTTGTGATCAATTTGACTCTTGAACTTGAGAAGAGTTTGTTTGATGAACATAGCTGCACCATTGTTTGGGGAATATATATTTATGATTGTAATGGCTTGTTGGTGTATGGTTCCCTTGAGAGTATATAATGTCCATCTTTATCCCTTTTGAATAACTTTGGCTTGAAATCTTCTTTATTTAATACAAGGATGAAAACCTCTGCTTGCTTCCTCAGTACCTCAGAGTTGTATGATTTTTCCCAACCTTTCACATTCAATCTGTGTATGTCTTTTCCTATCAGATTAGTCTCCCATAGGCAGCATATTGTTGGATCTTTTTTAAAAGAAATCCAATCTGCTAGTCTATGTCTTTTGATTGGTGAGTTTAAGCCATTAGCATTCAGGGTTACTATTGAGGCATGATTTGTATTCACAGCCCTAATTGTCTATTTTTGCTATTTAACATGATTGGTTTTCTTCTTTGATTAGTTTTTCCTTTAGGCAATTACATCCTTCTGCTGATTTTCATTGTTGATTTTGTTTTCTCTTCATAGAATATTTGTCCAAGGATGTTTTTTAGTGCCAGTTTTCTAGCTATAAATTCTTTTATCTTTTGTTTTTAATGAAAGTTTTTTATTTCATCTTCAAATCTAAAGCCTAATTTTCTGAATACAAGATTCTTGGTTGGCACCAGTTTTCTTTCACAGATTGATATATGTTTTTCCAGGATCTTCCAGCTTTTAGGGTCTGTGATGAAAAATCTGCTGTTATCCTAATTGATTTTTCCCTATATGTAATTTGACTCATTTTTCTCATGCTTTTAAAATTCTCTTTTTATTCTGTATGTTGGGCATTTTTATTATAATGTGACTTGGTGTGGATCTGTTGTGATTTTGTACATTCAGCATCCTGTAGGTTTCTTGAATTTGGATTTCCAATTCATTCTATATGATTCAAAAGTTTTCTGATATTATTTCATTGAATAGATTGTTCATTCCTTTGGTCTTTTATGCCTTCCTCTATCCCAGTAACTCTTAAATTTTATCTTTTTATGCTATCCCATATGTCTTGAATGTTCTGTTCATGGTTTCTTACCATTATCATGTGTAACCTATGTTCTTTTCAAGATTTTACATTTTGTCTTTATTGTCTGATGTCCTGTATTTTAAGTGGTCTACTCTGTTGGTTATGCTTTCACTTAAGTTTTGATTTATTGTTTCTTTCATTTCAAGGATTTCTGTTTGGTGTGTTTGTTTGTTTGTTTGTTTTAGAACGTCTATGTCCCTGTTGAGGTGATCTTTTGCTTCCTTTATTTGTTTATGTAGCTCCTTGTTGAAGTGAGCTTTCATTGCCTTTATTTGTTCTCTTATATGTTCCTTCAGTTCACAGAACACTTTAAACATATACATCCTAAACATCTTCCCTTTAATTTATTCTGCTGTGGCTGGCAATGATTCTAATTCTGTGGTGTCTTGATTTGTTTGGGGCACTTTCTTCCCTTGTCTTTTCACATTGCTCATGTGTCATCCTTTTCAGCTCTGTGGGTCTTGGGTGCTATTGTTTTTACTTTATAGGTTTGTAGTGCTCTTGTAGAGTTCCAAGACCTCTACTTTGTGAGAAGAAAAATGTTAACAGATCCCAATATAAACAATGTACCACCTTATGAACAATTTGTTGTTAAGATGTTTACAGCTTAGCCTCAATGTATAGAAATGTTGGATTCAATTATTTTCTAAGATATAATCAGTAGTTTTGTAAAATTGTTTACCAAAAGGTTTCTGATGGTGGAAAATGAACAGGTTGGGGTGTAGGATGATATGCTGAGGAGATAGGATGTGAGAATATAGAGTTAATATATCTTAGGAAGTGTGAAAGAGAAATCTAATGAAGAGGGTTAATAGCAAGAGAATAGACAAGATGTAATTTACAGTAGACAAGTACATGGAAAGATAGTAGAGTCCATAAAACAAACACACATATGTATTTAGAAAAATACATGATATTAAAATAGTAAAATTTGGACATGGAAAGAAAAATGAAAGAAAATAAAAGTAAAGAAAAAAAGGCATATACAAAACCTCTATATTATATTATTTAGATGACTCAGTCTTCAAAATTCTATTTCATGCAAAGTTTTTGGTTTCACATATGTTGGGGATGTGAGGACTGGAGGATAGAACACTAGAAGAGAAAGAGAAAAAAAAAACACTACAAGTTAGAAAACAAGATTGTTGCTAGTTTTAGAGAACAGTATCTTTTCTGCTTCTCTTCTCATCTAACAGGTGGGGTTGTGTGTTGTAAGCTGGTGTCTTTGCCCTTTTTATGGTGGAGGAATCCAGGGAGGGAAGACTGGTCCTGGTGCAGGACCCCTGGAAGCCAGGAGTGGCACCCGCCAGTCCCTACAGGGAGAATGCAACTCATGGTTCTCTTTCTGGGACTGTTCATATGAGTCGAGCACCCAGTACTATCTCCCTATCTTGTCTGGAGATTTTCCAGTTCCTTGTCTCTCTGTTAGGCTCCAAACTTTAGCCCCTCTCCCTTAGCAGTTCTCAATTGAGGAACCTCTTATACTGGGGCTCCCTTGGGCGGGTCCCCTGGTCACACTGCATACCTGTCCAAGTGAGAGTTTTGTGTTGGTCAGTTGCTGTGTTGGGTTACCGCTGCTGGGGAGAGGGTGGAGTTGAAAACCTGGTACCTGGTCAGCTGGAGATCCAATCTGGAAGCTGCCCCCACCAAGTATGATAAGGAAGGTGAGTCAAGATGGAGGCAGTCTGCTTCCAACACCAGTGTGTCTGATGAGATGAGAGGAACTGGGTGATGGCATTGTGCTATGGGTAGGTAGTAGCTGAGTGACTTGAGTAGGAGTGGAGTGAAGTCTGGGAGTTCTGCAGAGGTGCTGATAGATGATTCTGGTAAGATGATCTCGAGCCCTGCTTGGATAAAACTTCAGACTTTGGGTATTGGGGGCCAGGATTCCAGAATCCTGATCAATGCTAAGGCTCAGAGTCCTGTGTGTGGTCTCAGTTCTGGTGAATTCTGCAGAAAGCAGTTGTATAGGGGTCCTCTAACACTTACCAAGATGCAGTATTCCGATTAGGTGAGATCTGGATCACAGAGAAACACAGAATGCTGCCTCCCTCTGGCCTGCAATCTTCAAGTCCACCACTTGTTTATATTTTATATAGAGACAGAGTCTTGCTGAGTTTTTTAGGGCCTTGCTAAATTACTGAGGCTGACTTTGAACTTGTAATCCTCCTGCCTCTGCCTTCCAAGCAGCTGAGATCACAGGCATGTACCACCACACCTGGCATTATGATTTAATTTCACATGACTTTTAACATATATGTAAGTCTACTTTTCAGAATTCTCATCCAAATACTGTTTTCAAACTCCTCAGAAGAATGTCATTGGTATTTTGATGGGGATTGCATTGATTCTGTGTAATGACAGCAATAGTATAACCATTTGATAATATTAATTTTGCCCTCCCCTACTCCACACATCTTCCTTCTATTTTCATGGTATCCTCACTTCCACCACCCCTCGCCCTCCTTATTTTGTTCTAGCTGTAATCATTGCCCTGGTAGCCGCCATCACCTCCATAGCCACTGCCACTGCTTTGCTCACTCAGAGTATCCAGACTACTCAGACTGTCATCTACTGCCATGGCAGAAGCCTTTGCCATTCAAAATGACTTAATAAACTGTCCTGATCTGCTATTTAAGTCATTCAGCAAGAACTAGACCTCCACCAGGAACAACTAGATATTCTGTTTATGCTGCACAGGCTCACTTGAGACCCTGAATTTCATAGTATTTGTATCACACAATATGCTGTATCTGAAAATGTAACCTTACACTTTTCTAATTTTTCTCAGTATTTTAAGGGTGCTTGGGATGCTTACTATCTTATGATTATGCATAACCTTACTAAGGCAATTTTCAAAATCAATGAGATGAAGTTGTCTGTCTTGACAACCTCTTCTTTTTTCCTGGGATGGACTGAACATTAAAAAAACCTGGTAGCCAAATCAACTAATCCTTATAATGCTATTACGCTGGCCTTACTGTTTATAATAGCAATAATTTTTTTCTTATGCTGTGAGACGCTTATGTAACCATGTAAAGGCCACTGAATGAAAAACAGCAATCCTGGCAGAAGTCCTTGCAGCACAGTGAGATGTGGGGACAAGTGCATGGAATACTGCATACATGGCAGTGGCATAGGTTAAGGGCATGTGAGTGGAAAACCACTCCCCTGTGCTAGGTGTGTGAGTGGCAAACTGCTTACCCCATAGGCACAGCCCTGGGCATGAGGCTGCATGTTGTAGTCCCTGTGCTTGCTCCATGGCCCATTCCTTGATTGGTCACTGCAGGAACAGTTGGTCAGAAATTGTATTGGTGGCTGCTTGAAATCTGCTTACCTACTGCCTGAGTATATATACATGGTAACTGAACCATAAAATCAGACCTGCTTCCTGCTTGGTCTCTAGAGGTCTTGATTTAGCAACTCCACAGCCACACTGTACTATGGTCCTACTCGCTGAATGAGAGAGAGAGAGAGCTCATGCAGATGCCAAAGAAAATTAGGCTCATATTTTCCTAATGGGCTATATAATTATCTGAATCGGAACATAACAATCTAAGATTTATAGATTTATTTGTTTTCTAGTTAGGCTGTTTGAGACCTAATCAGAAATTTTTATTAGAAAGGCTTTTATAAAGGAATATTTATAACTATCATAGTTAATCAATATACTGCAGTGTGTTTTTTGGGAACCCCAAAATTGACCAATCAAAGTTTGAATTTTCATAACTATACTCCTTAACTTTGCAAGTTAGTAGTTTGAGTATACTTATACAGGCTATATAATTTATTTTATAAAAGGTCAATGGATTATGTTAGTTCTCTCTACTTTGTGTATCTTATAATTAAAACATCTTAAAGTGTGTGGCCTTGAGTTAGATTTTAAAATGAATTAGATTTTTCTAGAGAGCAATATTTATAAAGCAGAACAATGCCTCCAATAGAGAGATCACAGAAGACTTTCCTTAATTTGATTGTTGATTGTACCTTCAGTAATTGATTGCTTCTTAGAAAAGCAATGAATATTAAAGATAGACATATCTAATATCTCATATTTCATATTATAATTATTCTTACTGTATCCTGAACTGTAATTACTCTATGTATTTTTTAGTATGTGCATCTACTTTATCTGTTGTGTAACTATCATGTATCTATGCATATAGAAATAATTTTATCTTCAACTTGCTTTGTTTTTTTGCAGTTTGCTCATTGATGGCATGTGTATTTCATTTTCAGGTAGTTCAGAATATAACTCAACCCTGTTTTGCTGTATGACTCTAATGTATATTTTATGTTTGTATTTGGGATGTTCATGATATGCATTTGTCTCCTATTCTATGTAACAACACAATTTATTATTACATTATTTTACATGTGTATATTGTTTCTTTGTATATAATTCCAGTAATGAAATGCTCAAGTTTTTGTTCATTATTTTTTTATTGGTTACAGTATTTGGTTTTTATTCCCACAGGAATAAAATAGAAATTATTGAGAAAGATAACTCACAATTGGGAATAATAAAAGGAATCAATTTTAGCAACCGTGCAGATTTTATCTTACTGGGATTTTCTGACCAACCCCAACTGGAGATGGTTCTTCTTCTTGTCCTCTCTGTTATCTACATTTTGACCCTGCTGAGGAACACAGCAATGATACTTGTTTCACACTTGAACCTCAAACTCCACACACCCATGTATTTCTTCCTCTCCAATCTCTCCTTCTGGAACCTCTGTTTTATTACCAGTATTGTCCCACAGATGCTTTGAAATCTCAAGGGCCCTGAGAAGACCATCAGTTATACATTGCTCTGGGATTGGGCTCCACAGAATGTGTCCTCCTGACTGTTATGGCCTATGACCATTTCAATGCTCTCTATAGACCTCTCCATTATGTTGTTATCATGTACCCAAATCTTCTCCAGTAACTAGTAGTTGTGTCCTGGACAAGTGAATTTGTGGAATCCACAGTTCAGACCACC